>NC_085138.1:325754128-325775128 GCF_035046485.1 Aedes albopictus
GCAAATATCTAATGAAGAATGAATGATTATTTAATAATTAATCAATTCAAGAGCAAATTTTCAATACGTCCTAAGTAACATTTTGATTTTATCGAGAAAATCGATATCCAAGTTTTGGTTTTCATTTTCAATTCCTATTTAACAATCGAACCAAAATCAATATAATGAATACGCGCAAACGACCTCAGACAACAGCATTTATTGCTTCTTAATGAAAAATATGAATAAAATTCAAAAAAACATTAGTTTTTTGCATTAAAACAATTCTACGTCGTTTGGTGTCGGAAAACATAAATAGGACATTTTGTTAAGTCCTGCTGAAACATCTCGGTTACTTTCGTCGGGTGCGTTACGTCGCGTTACGCGAATTTATGTTGCTTTCGTCGGTGTGTTTACGTCATGTTGCCAGCTGTCATGTTGGTTAAGACATGTTACTTACGTCGTTGTGATGACTGAAGTGGCACTTAGGTCAAACGAATACGTCTTGCAAAAAAGGGTATTTTCTTAGGTTTTAGAGAATGATTGCAATAAATAATAATTATTTTCTTTTTCAGCAGCTGTTTCCCATGCAAATATAGTGCCACAGGCAAATTTTAGCAACTGGATTAGGAGCAGAAATGTTGCGAAATTGGCGTCGTCATTGGAAAAGGATGTGTGATTATGATCAAGAAGATTCACGGCGGCCGAGATCCCTCATCAACCTGGAGCTCACTGAATCACATCGAATCATTTCCGTTCCGAGCCGGACAGCATACTACGTAAATCGGAGGAAGTATACAGCAGGAACGTCATGTGCCTAAAGCTGCGCATGTTGCGGTCAGAAATAAAACATCAATGCGAGGTAGGTAATTTCAATTGTGATTTAGTCATTATTCCATTGAGAGGACTCAGAAGATTCCTTTAAGAGGAGACGTTTCGGGATATCCCATTTCAATCAAGAGGAGCTCTCTCGGAGATTAGTCTAATAGCACTTTTTTCAAAGATTCCTTTGAAACGGGATCTAACGGAGATTCTTCAAATAGGAGTTCGAAGATATGTCCAAAAGAATTCCTTTGGAAATTCATCCAAGAGGAAGTCTTTCGAAGATTTCCTTGGAGACTAATAATTTAACAGGTTCAGATTGAATTTTGCAGGAATCTCAGAAGAATCTTAGGTGAGATTCTGCAGGAATCCCTGACCTAACTTTTTAAAGAACTCCTGGGTGGAACTTATGCAGAATTCCCAGAAGGCACTGCTGGGAAATTCCGAAAGGAACTTCTGGAAGAATGCTTAAAGAAATCCGATAAGAAACTCCAACAGAAACTCCTGGGCAAATCCTAGAAGAAACATTTTTTTTAAAGTAATATTATATTTTTAATAATACTAATAGATGTTTGATTGTTTCAGGTGACAACGCAGCCGTAGGAGTTGGTATAAGCACGTATAAGTACATAGCTCGAGTCTAGGCACGAGTACCCGTATGTGGAAAATACGTGGGTATTCATCAAGACCACGGTGAAAGTGACGGGTCCAATCTCTGCTAGTCTGGGATGTTTTCGTAATGGAAATGGTTTTGACTTCTCGAACAAAACGATACAAAATAGGAATATAAAAATTGACAATGCAAGCTCTCAATGTAATAACTGTGTAAGTGCTCACAGAAAAAAAAAACTATATGTAGGTACAGTAATGCCAGTTAGACAGAAAATACAAGTATTGAGTATTATAATAATGTAAATATTATTCAAATAAATGTAGGTGAATACGATTTCAAAATTTGGTTTTGTCATCCTGGCCCATTCATGCATTCTTATCAAGCTGAAAATATGTGTTATTTTTCGAATTTAGCATAGCTCTTCTAAAAGCTGTACGAAATTTTGAGAAAAATGGGGGAAACGCACTTTTGTCTACCATCGAAGAGGGTTTCAAATGTATAATAATAATATTCAACAACTTTTTTTGTTGTGCATTGTGAGTTTTGAAAAACTGTGATGCAGCTCGACTCAAATATCGAATCGAGGTGACGAATTCCGATTCGAATGAGGTGACTCGCAGTGTATATCAAAGGATTCCTTATGGGATTTCTCCACGAATTTATCCGGGAATTCCTCCAGGAAATCTTCTAGGAATTCCTTCAAGAATTATTCTAGAAATTCCACCTAGAATCCCTCTAGAGATTCCTCCTTCAGGGATTCATCCAGAAATTTCCTTAGGAATCCCTCCGGGAATTCATTCAGGGATTTCTCCAGGGATTTTTTTTCCATGAATATCCAGGTATTTCTTAAGGGTTTGCTTCAGGATCTCCTCCAAAAAATTCTCCAGGAATTCGTCCAGAAATTTTTTCAAAAAATTATCCAGGGATTTCTCCAGGAGTTCATTAAGGAATTTCCCCAGAGGTTTCTACAAGAATTTCTCTAGGGATTTTTCCAAGAATTCCTCTACGATTTTTTTCATGTATTCCTCCAGGGTCTCCTCACCAAATTCCTCCAGGGGATTCCTTCAGAAATTTGTCCAGAAGTTTCCCCAGGCATTCTTCCAGAATATTCTTAAAAGATTTCTGCATGAATTGTATCAGGGATTCCTCTGGGGATGTATTTAATTATTTCAGGAATTTCTCCAGGGATTCCTTCGAGAATTCCTCCAGGAACTCCCCCGGGAATTCATCCAGGAATTTCTCCAGGGATTCCTTCAAGAATTATTTCAGGGATTTCTCTAAGAATTGCTTCAGGGATTCCCCTAAAGATTTCTCAACGAATTTCTCCAGAGATTTCCCCAGGGGTTTCTCCAAGATTTCCTCCGACGATTCCTCCAGAAATTCCTCAGAGAATTCCTCTAGGAAAGTTTAAAAGCTTTTACCAGAATACGTTCTAGAATTCTCCTAAGGATCCTTCCTCGAATACGTTAATTAACATTACTATAGGATTATGCGCTGAGATGAGTATTTGCGGTATATGAGCGGGAAATTCCGTCAATGATGTACATACTCGGAACAATACAATTGAAGGTTTATTTTTAGAGGAATAGAGATCCAGGACATTCCAAGGTTGTTAAACCATAGACAAGCTGAATGATTATTTACTGAAGAACTCCAGTTAGCCATGGACACTTTCGAAAAATCCTCGAACGGGTTTCCATTATGTGCTACTGGAGAAAATATTCCTCCTTCCTATGGAATTCCTCATGGGATTACTTCCGGGATTCCTCAAGGGATTTCTTAAGGAATTCCTCCAGGCTTTACTCCCCCTGGAACACATGTAACCGTTGGTTCCAAATTGGACTTGTAGCTCCGCCACAAGATTTATTGATATTTCCAATTTCCTTTCCCGAATTTCCGGTTATGACTAATACGCCCTTTGCGAAGTAAGATCCCACTAATACCAGTATGGAACGGGTGGCTTCACTCAGTTGGCTTGATGAGTGCAAGAGCTCTGTTCCACTTTTACTGTACCCACTGTTTGACGGGCCGTCTGACAGTATAACAATGTAAAGAGACTGGGTAAAGTACTTCTTGGTCTTTAGTTTGACAGACAGATGGAGCCAGCAAAAATCGGGTATATGACCAAATTATGAGCGCAAAAGATTAAACAATGGATGTATGTTGAATGTTGCATGTTTAATCTAGCTCTGTTCCACAGATGGCCGTTGATTATAAAAGCCAGAAATGCCAATGATCAATCTCTTTTTCCGATCAAGATCACCAGAACAGACAGTAGTGCGCGCGTGTAAATAGTGTACATATTGTAAAAGGTTAAAATTAATTTATAGTTTGTGATAAAATCGTTAATAACTAAGTGTTGTTTTGTTCTTATCCTAGGTCTTTAAAATTGTGCAAGTTATGCTTAAAATACACCACAAAAAATATTAAAAATTAGTATTAACGTCCACGAAGATAGTACGGTTAGTGTGTTTGGATTAGTGTTATGTAAAAAGGACCTAACTAATATGTGTTATTTCCAACAGTAATGATGCTAAATAGTAGTGCGAAGATACAAAAAGTAGAAAATTAAACAGAAAACCCATAAGAAAAAGGTAATTTCTATTGTGAATTATTGTATTGTATTGCTCATGGCAAATTGTAAGAGGCTTGTGCTAGTGACGTCACGGGGTATTCAAATTTGTGGTTAGGTCCAGCAATTGGGCCTTTTTCTTTCTATTTGTGTACCACTGCCTAGGAGTGATCCCGGAAGCATCTGTAGTGGTCAAGTGCGCTCTCCAGTGATCGGAAATTGAATCTCCGTGGCGGCCTCGACAGACAAAAGCCGTGAGCCCCCCCCCCCCCCTCTACGAAGTGAGGATTACCGCAGCAACGGCCATTGCGATCTGCCGGTTGAACGAAACCACGATCGGTCGCCATTGCGTCCTCCGAATGCCTCCAGCTGCAGCCCAAGAATTCGCCATCTTCATTTGGCCAACCATAGCCCCGACAACCGTCGCCAATGTGGCCGCCGGTTACCTACCTGCGAAACTACGATCAACCACAGTTCGGGGATCCGGATCCCGAAGTTCAATCAGCATGCAAGTACCCCTAGTTAAGTGTGACGTCACAAAATAAATTATGTAAATTGTAACTAGCCTCAGAGTAGCCACTTTATTAAGGACATAGCCCTGGTTCTAGCGATTTTACCATTTCTGGCCCTTTGTTGAACGGTTCCGAACTCGGAAGGAGTTACCATCCCTCGCTGGTCTGATGATCTGTTCTAATTCCCATTAGTATATTTATTTAGAGCGTTTGTGAATGTTGTTGGCCGGTCTCAGATTTTCTATGGTGTTCATATGTGCTTCAAATGTTCAATGTTACTGTTGATAGACTGCCTTTAAAACCGTGGAGACAGGAAAGTTCAAGCCATCCTCTATAGACGACCCTGTTGATCCCTTAATCCCTGAGCTACAAGGTTACACACATTTTGAAATTCCTGCAGGAGTTCCTCTTGGAATTCTTTCAGGATTTCCTCCAGCCAGAAATTACTCCAGAACTTTCTCTAGAGACTGTTTAGGGACTCCCTTAGCCTAAGGACTCGGGCCTTAGGAATGCCTAAGCCTAAGGAGTTGCTTCCGGCAATTCTTTTTGGATTGCTTCAGGAACTGCTTCTGGGATTCTTCAAGGAGTTCCTCTACGAACTCTCCTTAGAATTCCTTCAGAATTCCTCCAGTGATTCCATCTGCAATTTCTTCAGGAATTCCTCCAGGAAATTCTTAAAGAATTCCTCCACGAATTTCTCCAAGAATTCCTCCACAAATTACTTCAGAGATTCCTCCAGGAATTATTCCAGGGATTCTTCTGGGAATTACTGCAGGGATTCCACTAATAATTCGTCCGGGAATTTCTTCAGAAATGCCTCCAGAGATTCCTCCAGAAATTCAGCCAGGAATTCTTCTAGTGATTCCTCCAGTAGTATTCCTAGAGATTCCTCCGTTAATCCCTACAGGCATTCCTCTCTAGGATATCCTCCAGGGATTCTCCAAGAATTTTGGCAGGGCTTAACTCGTGAATTCCTTCTGTGATTCTTGCTGGAATAACTTATTTTAAATTTTCCTTCTAAGAATTCCTCCAGAATTACTCCAAGAATTCCATCTGCGATTTCTTCAGGAATTTTTCCTGGTGCTCCTCTACGAATTCCTTGAGAGATTCATCAACGAATTTCTCAGGCATTCCTCTAGGTTTTTTTCTCATGGATTCCTGCAGGGATTTCTCTACATTTTTTTCCAGGGATTCATCTAGAGATTACAATTTTAACGTAGGCGGGCATATGCCCTCATTGAGTCTTGTCTGAAAAAAAATTGAGTCTTGTCTAGCAAAATGTGAAAAATAGGAATGTGGTTTTAATTAAATCGGCATGTAATGCGTCACCTCGCAACCTGAGAGGACATGTGCTGTGCTCAACCTGTGTTGAGAGCATGTCTACTTTTTGAATGAGCACTTTTTATAAATTGGCACGTGAATAGGCAAGTATTAATAAAAAGCATCTGAAGTTATTTTTTTTTCTTTATTTATAACTTTAATAGAAAATTATCTATCTGGATTAGGATAGAGCGGAGCAAGATGAGAACTCTAAGAATTATTTGTAGTACTAGAAGCGCACCCATGACTACCTTTTATCAAGATAATTAGATGAACTTATTTCAAGGGTTGCTAACTAGGGTTTCAAGGGTTTTGCCAAAACTAATCGCATTAGTATGAACACTAAGGGTAGCTCATCTTGCTCTGTCCTACTCTATAATTTGGTGATGACGACGAGAAATAGCTGCTGCTGCTTCAACATAGTTTTGTCCTGTATAACCAGTTTACATCCGACTTGGGTTTGACCATGCATCCGTAGCTCTGTGTACAGCGACAAGGAGACGGAGGAGAAAAATGCGATGCCAGAGCCGCTATTACAGTTGACATCTTTTACGGGTTACCCCCCACGGGACTACCTGTAACATTGATTGAGCCC
Organism: Aedes albopictus; assembly: GCF_035046485.1. Lineage (NCBI taxonomy): Eukaryota > Metazoa > Arthropoda > Insecta > Diptera > Culicidae > Aedes > Aedes albopictus. Next base: position 325,760,542 of record NC_085138.1, read on the forward strand.
GGGTTTGCAAATGCCGCTGGACTTGGTCAGATGGCCTTCCTGGTATTACTGCTGCTGGTGGTGTGATACGAGCTGATGCTGCTGGTGGAACTGCTGTCATTAGGCCTGCTGCAGATGGGCTAAAATCTGTGCCCAGTGTTTTCGCTGCTGCTGCAGAATCACTTGCTGATGTAGTACCATTTTCTGGGCAAATCGTCGAGGTCAGATAGGTTTCTTCGTGCTGCAGTAGCGGATTCAACAGGAACAATCGATTTCGTCCATAGGTTTTCCTGAAAATTCGTTCTCATTAATCTTATTCAACAAAAGGGATTCTCCTGGCCCGAGAAAACACTGAATGTGCTCACCTTTATTGCTACTTCAACTTTTGACACGCTATTGGTTCTATCAGCTTACTTTCGTCCGTCCTGGGATAACTTATGCATTCTTAGATCTGTGTACCATGTACAACGACGTTGAAAATACTGAGGAAAATTAATTACCAGCGCCGCCGTTGCAGCTGTTCATGACGAGCCGATGGAATCACCGCTTCGGGTGGTCTGTGGAAGCAGACGAATACAAAAACACTTTGAGATTTTATTTTTGTGGATGAATACCAACGCAAAGAGTTGGTCAAACGACTTACCTTACTGCACCGAGGAAACACTGTCCAGATTATTGTACAGCAGAGTTGTGGGAGTCAATCAGTGCTTTAGTGCTTGCTGTAGTATTCGAATTCCGGCGGCGAATGGTGCTGCAGCCGAGGAGGTTTCAGAAATACCGCTGCTCCACTTACAAACTGAAGGCAGGAGATATTTATCTCTGGACTGGACGAGCTAGATGACTAGTGATATCCAGATCTCGCCCCCTGTATTTACCAGTGCAAAAAACGTTAACTAGAAGACGGCAAACTCTTGGACGAACCAATTCTTTAGTTTTAACTTGCACCGAAGGAATACTCTGAATCACGATCCGAGTTATTGCAGGAAGTCCGCTTTTCAAGTTGGGAATGTCTTGGTACCACTCTCTAAGCTGAATGCTTACTCCGGTATTATGTTTCGGCGATGATGTTCCGTTATAATATCGACGTAAACACTTTTGCGTTATGTTTACCTGATTTTGTTACTTAAGTCGTTTTGACAGCGCACTTACGTCAGTTGTGAGTTACGTGCGTTACATTAGTCATTGTACCGACAAAACGACACATCTGAAAAGTGCTCATTTTGTTACTTAGGTCAGTTTGATTTATTCAATTTCAAAAGTTCTTAGCAACTATTGAGTTGTGATTTAGCTACACAGCATAAAGCAGGTTATAAGGTATTAAACTATGCAAAAATCTCATTTTTGTTTATTTTGTTACTTAGGACGTATTGAAAATTTGCTCTTGAATTAGGCTATATGGTTGGTTCAATAGAGCTAATAAACTATAGAGGAAGAATGTCGCTGGCGTCGCCGCCGGAACATCTCTTGCTGGCGGAGATAGGAAGGGATATAAGTGCCAAAGCGGAAAAGAATGCAGTTTGACAGATAGATACCCGACATGTTTCTGAGCGAGAACAAAGGGAACATCAGCGACATTCGTCCTCTATTGATTGATGCACCAAGCGATAAGAAGAAGAGTTTTGACATCCAAGCGGTGTGCCGTTTACATCCATCGACCAATCAGCGACGAGGATCTAATCGACGGCACACCGCTTGGATGTCAAAACTTCTTCTTCTTTTCGCTTGGTGCATCAATCCATAGTTTATTAACTCAGGCCGCACATGTCTAAAGGTCCAATCTGCAGAAGAGAGGCTCTCTTTGGTTCCCCTCTCTATCGTTAATATCTCAGCTGTTTATTTGTATCATCATTGTCTCCTTGCATTGAACGATGGTCAAAACAATCGTCTTTTGATCTGTACTGCAAAAATAGTTGAAAAGTGTACCATCACTTTGCAATAATTGAAAGAGAAAGTGAACAAAGAGAGCCTCTCAAATGCAGATAGGACCTATTGAAATGTTCGGCCTGAACTCTATTGTTGGTTCACCATCAATGATGTCGTTTTCAAAATTTGTTACTGTTTTTTCCGTGTCGAACGGGCGAACACGTAGGTGGGTTCGGACGATAAGAGTCGAATTGTGGTCAGTGCCGACAGGGCGAAATCGAAACGTCATTCACTTTAGTACACACTGACATTTCTAATCTAGCGTATTTAGTGAAAAGCACCTATTTGCTATTTCAACACTACAAAAACAATCGATGTGTTTAAAGGACGCGAATGTAATTCAAATCTGGAAAGATAAATAACATAAAACCTCTCATCTTCTGGGCCCTATGAGCCTCTGCACGAATCTGGCGTACTGCTCACTCCCACAGAAAACTTGAATACAGTTCGCACAGTAAAAGTCAAATGTGACTTTTACTGTGCGCGGTGTTTTCAAATTTTCTGTGGGAGTGAGCAGGACAGGGCAAATTCGTGCAGAGGCTCATAGTATTCATTGCAGTAATCGCAGCGAACCTAGAGCACTATGATTGATGTGGTTGGAATAATATTTGCTCTGCTGGTAGCAGCTGGTGGGATTTTCGGCTATGTAAAAGCAGGTATGAAGCGTTTATTTTTTGTACAAAATTTTTGATTTTTGATGATTTTTCCTGCTATTTAGACCATCACTGACGTTTCATGCCTTCCATTGCAGGATCCCTTCCGTCACTGATAGCAGGCGTATCGTTCGGCATCCTACTGGGAGTGGGGGCGTATTTCAACTCCATCCAGGAACCCATCCCACTGATTCAAATAATCTTCCTGGTGCTGCTGGGTGGCCTCATGGGATTCCGCTGGATGCGAACGGGAAACTTTATGCCACCGGGAATGATCACAGTGCTGAGCGTGGCCGTATTGGTGTGGACATGCGTAATCTATCGAGACCACTTGCCGTTCGCTCCGAAACCGGAGGTTACTGACAATGTCCCCAAGGCTGACGAAACCGTCACCATGATGCAGTGAGCCAACATGCCCGTATAATTGACATCTCATCAGGAATCTACGCAAACTATGTGTTTGGGATAATTTTAGGATAATGTGACAACAGTAAGACTAATGTGTAACAGTAACATATGGATTGGTTCGCATAACAAGCTACCTATATACCTATAACTTCGTCGGTATCAATCATCGGACCTCCGAACAGAACACATTTGAGATGCTATATTTTATAATCATATTTTGAATAGTAATAAAAAGGTTTCTTTCTGTAAGTAAAACATGGTTTACATTTTCGTATCCGACGATAAACCGATTGTTATGGGATGTTTTATTTGAAAAGATAATTAAATCAATAGCTGTATCAATTTCGCACTAAACTCCTCGTGTGCGTCTAATATCCCTTTATCATCGTGGCCAGATTCCAGTTCTGCTTGACGAAGCAGTTCGCATCCACTTGGACGCCATCGGTCGTGCAGACGGCTTGCGAATATTTGGGATCGCTTCGGCAATCGCGATACCACAGCACTTCCATTACGCTTCTGGTCAATTCGGAGGCCTTCTGCTTGTCCAATCCGGCGTAGGCAGTTGGATTTTCCGAGTACTCGCGGAGCAGTGGCAGGGCCAGATGGGTACCATAGCCGGTCGCGACGACGTTGCTGGTGTAGGCGCGACCACGCAGATTCACGTGACCTAGGAAGGGCTCGCCGTCCTGCATTCCTCCAACGACGATGTCCAGATAGAGTGGTTTGAAATCGCACCGACGGTTATACATCACGCGGGTGAGCCAATTGTAGAGGGATTTGGGTTTGAGTTCATTCTTATCTGCCAAGCACATATCATCGACCCTGGAAAGGTAGAAGCCGAGTGGCAAATTAATTAATAACATACTTGTCATGTTGAGTAGCAAAACGTCTATAAATTGCGCTGCCGTGAATCGCATATCTGTCCCATTTGCATAGGAAATCCAGCAAAGATGGGACTGATATGCGATTCACGGCAGCTGCGTCACACAAAACAGATGCAAAAGTAGGATATTCGTTTTAAACTTGTAGCGCTGCAGCGGTTTTCCATGGTGGGGGGAACGAATAGAGGCAATCAAACCGCTGCCAAAGCTGTGAAAACCACCAGGGTACGATGACGTCACGTTTTCGTTTCCCGCATCTTGGACCAATGTTTGCGGAACTCAAATGCATTGTCAATGGGGGAACCCAATTGATGTTGGCTGCAAACAATCATATGATATTATAGAGGTAATCACGTTCACATGTATGCGTGCCTTTTTTGTAGATGTAGATGTAGTTGTGAAACTGCGAGGAAAATATTTGCACTCTTGCCCCGGACGTTAGTTTTATCATTATTTCCCCGTTTTACCCAATTCGATTGGGTAAAATTTGCATAGGGTATCGCGCTACTTGGGCGGTGGCTTCTATATTCGTCTGTTTTCCACTATAACTCAGTCAATTCTGAACCAATTGACTTGAAATGTTGTACACGGGTAGATACTATACCTATCTCACTGCATTCCAAAAATTGTGTCAATTGGTTCAAATTTGACTGAGTTATAATGGAAAACAGACGAAAATAGAAGCCACCGCCCAAGTGGCGCGATTCCCTACACGGAAAAATATAATAATCCAAAAAATAAGTTTTAAAAACTCAAATTTGGCTAAACTGCTTAAAGTTTTAACTCAAAGTTGGGTTGTTTTCTCCCTCGCCCCACCGCAATGTTGTCGAAAACAAAGAGAGAAGCACCGACGCATCCGCTGCTCTTCCGTGGAAGAAGCCAAATTTTGGTTTTCTTGAGTTAACCCAAATTTGCGTCATTTTAAGCCTTCGTTGGGTGAAAATAACTTACCACTGTGTTAATTTTTTTGCAGCTATCAAACGAGAACTACTCACTCACCACTTTCGCTGTTTAACGCAAATTTGAGTAATTCCACGGAAGACCGCGATTGCGTCAAAACAACTTAAATTTGGGTTGATTTGTAGTTCCGTGTATGCAATCTGAATAGCCTTTCAATCGGCGTGCACTTTTGTGTAAGGAAAAATTTGCGCTAGTGTTCGTGTGTTGTAATGTCACTTATCTCTATTGGGTGGGAATTGACCAATCCAAATTCCTGTGTGGTAGTGGTTTGTGTTCAGATTTCCCGTGTTAATCTATCTGTAAGAACTTTGTAAACATCTTTTGTTCTCACGTATATGGATAGGCTTGCATTAGGTTTCGTGAGACATTTTTTGGACAACTCAATAGGGATGTCATATACGTGGTGAAAACACACACGAGCTGGGAACAGATTTCATAGGGATGGTTGATTCGTAGAGACGTATGATCGGGTGATGATCGATTCACAAAAGAATGTGCAGCTTGACGATCAAGGGCCAATCCTTCAACTTCAGTATAATCAACGTGTACAGCCAACACCCCGCAACACGACGTCTAGATCACGGGTTCCCAACCGGTGGTCCGCGGCCCCCTGGGGGGCCGTGAAGCCAGTCCAGGGGGGCCGCGATGTTATCAAAAAATTATAAAATTTTATATTATTTTTGTGAAAATTATACCAATTTTTAATTGTATATACTGCCCCCACTCGCATAACAGTCCCATTTGACTTTTCATCACTTTTGAGTTAACGTTATGAATAGTCATCATTTTTGATGTACTTCCAATAACAACAATAAAAATTACGAATTTTTATGTCAATGTGTGAAAAAAATACCAAGTTATGAGCGTCCCATATCAAAAGTACCCGCATAACAGTCCCATCATGGATTTTTGTGTTACGTAACACAAAACTGAACAACTTTGTAGTGATTGTAATATTTTTTACAGTTATATATTCATGTGCAAAGCAATGTGTGAAAGTTTCGAGATGATCGAAACATTTTTCAAATTTTGGCGATTTTTCAAAGTTTTATATGGAAACAAGTTTTCAAACTTCAAATGCCGTTTTCTCAATTCCTAGTTTTTGCAAATGGGACTGTTATGCGAGTGGGGGCAGTATACCACCACCCAGGGATGGTAACATTTACTTGCAAAGAGTTACACTCACTTGCAGTTTTCTCAGCTCAGAAGCGTGCAATCTAGAAACGATGTATGGACGACTTTTGCATTGTGGTTTTGTCTAAAACTTTGCCGAATAGAGTAGGGGTCGCACACGAATCCCAAAGTCGTGAAGGAGCTGTGAAAGCGACTCTCCACGAGGTGAGTGTAATTTGAAAACGCCTTCAGAAGAAAAAAAAAATTCGGCTGCGCCGCTGTTTTTCAACTACGACTCAAATTATATATTCATGACATCATTGTTTACGAAATGTGAGTGTCGAATAAAAAAACGTATCATTGATCGTCAATAATCCCTCCCATAGTAGATTTCTGGCTACATCACTGTACCCAAAAAAAATCGGTTTCGTTCTTTTAATTCATTTTGTTTCTATTTTTTTATTGGGCCGCAGATGTTCTGACAATTTCTAAAGGGGGTCGCCACCTGAAAAAGGTTGGGAACCCCTGGTCCAAAACTTTCATCAACAATGTCCGGTACCAGGCAATACAACTAAGAGCGACTGACTGGCCTCAACATACGCACAGAACCTTGAGGCAGCGTTGACAGACGAGGGCGAGCTCAATTGTGGACAACAGAACATTTGGAATGATGCAATGAATGAAATGCAAAGCACCAAAGGTCGGACTGGTGGTGAGTGCGTCAAAGACAAAGTACATGCTGGTAGGTGGAACTGAACACGACAGGATTCGTCTAGGGAGCAACGTTGCAATAGACAGGGGTACCTTCGAGGTAGAGAAGGAATTTGTCTACCTTGCATCCTTATTGATGGCTGACAATAATGTGAGTCGTGGAATACAAAGAAGAAAGAGCGATAAAAAAATTCCCCTCCGCATGTACTATGTACAAAATGTCGTGAACTCGCGACCGTCTTCGGACTTGTGCGGACACGAGACATGGACTATGCATCCAGAAGCCGGAAGGATACGGTGGGATACTGGCTAGGGCATGTTGCAAGAATGCCGGACAACAACCCTGCAAAATTAATGTTCGCCATAGATTCGGACGATCCGGTTAGTAGGGTTAGTACAATCCTAGCATTGGATGCTGGTTCAATGTCAGGCGGAACTTTTGAGGAATTTCAGAAGAAACTCTTGGAAGGACCCAAGAGGGAACTTCTGTAGGAACCAACCCGGGAGCTTCTTGACAGCTGCCGAACAACGTCAGCGTACCTAAAAATTTAGGTCCGGGTGGTACAGTCAGATTCAAAGCGGCAAGCGCTACTTTTAAAAAGGACGAAAACCGACAATAACAAACCGAACAAAAAATAATAAAACAATAAACAGAAACCTTTATAAGGCTATCTGACGTTTAATCACCTTTCTCTTTTTGGCTCCCGAAGAGGATAGGTTTGTTTTCATAGGGAAACGTTTCCCTATGAAAACATTAAACAAAAAATTGCTATCTTCTGATGCTGCTTGAGAGAGAAGGGTGATGGCCGCCAGATTGCCTTATTTGATGTTTCCGCTTTTTTTGTGGTAGATAAATGCAAATTAAGTGCGGCATAATGAATTTGTTTACTAGAAGCGATAATTATATCTATAAAACAAGTAAAGGCAAAGTAATCGGCTTTCATAAAATTAATAAGAAACTCATGTTTTCTTCTAGTGCGGTTATTAAGCACCCGCAAGTAATAAATTAGGTTACTTATGCTAACATTTTATAGCTACATATCTGGTGGCCAAGTCAAAATGGAAGTTAAAAACAATCATTCGCAGATGTTTTTTTTTTCGAGTTTTATCTTCGGTTTGGTCTAGCATGCGCAGTCACCAATTAATATGTTTTTATTACCTTTCTTACAACAACAAAAATAAAAATCAAAATAATTCCAATTTAATGAACATTAGTTTTTGCACTTCTGTTGAATACGTCCTTTTGATACGAAACGCTAGCCTCTTGTTGGCTTCCACTCACTACGAAACAAAAAGACGTTTTCGCATGGACAAAAATTGTTGCGTCAGTGAAGGATGGACCCGTTGTTTACGAACAGTAGCGACATCTGCGATTTGCAAGTAGGTACGCGAAACTGAGCTCATATGTCAAGTTACGGGGGGGGGGGGGGGGGTTGGTAGGAACCTCAAAAAATCTCAGATATAGCTCCATGAACAATCAACGAAGGGAATCCTAGAATAAATTTGTGGGAAAATCTCGAAAGGAATTCCTGGAAGAATCCAGGAACAATCAACGAAGGGAATCCTGGAAGGATCCTAGAATAAATTTGTGGGAAAATCCCGAAAGGAATTCCTGGAAGAATCTCGAAATTGAATTCTAGAGAAAAAATCCAGGAGCTTCTTCCTTCGGAAGGGAAGTAAAGTCCCGAGCTTAACTAGCCTAAAGGCTGAAAACAGATAAAAAAAAATTAAGAAATTCTGGAAGTAGGGTGGGGCGGGGCAAGATGGGTCAGTGCCATTTTCGGGCGCATTACTCATGTTTTGATTATGTTAACAATTTTGTTAGATGACCAGCATGAATATACAAAAGTTTAGGGCATTGATTGAAAAATTATTCACTCTCATTGGAAATCAAAAATAAAATAGTTTTTAGCCATTTTTCTTATGCGATACATTCCATATAATCTCTATATAAACGGCCGCGGGACAAGATGGGTCACCTTCAATTTTGAACGTGTTTTTGGAACATTCAAAAGATAATTATTTTTTATTATAAGACTATCTCATAAAAGACTTCAATCAAGCGGAATGAACGCTCAAAATTATAACATAAAATTATGATAATTTTTTAGTGAAAACATCAATTTTCAAGTCGCCTTAGGATCACTCAAATCGTAAAGTTTATTATATTCCAAATAAATATATAAAATGTTTACTAGTAGCTCTTGTTTACTCAGTATTGATATGGAGCATATATGAATGCGGAACAAATCTTATATTTTGACGTTTTTCGTTGAGAAAATGTGAATTACTTAAAAGGTGACCCATCTTGCCCCGCACTTTTTTCACGGCGCAAAATCAATCACTTTTTAAAACTGCTTGTTTAACATCATATTTTGTATTTAATAAACTTTTTATCGACTTTGAGCATAGCTAACTAGTGTATTAAAGAGTAGCGGACGAATACAAACCAATACGAGTTGTATGGCGCTATCCATAAACTACGTAGACTTTTTTTCGGCCATCTTAGACCCCCCCTCCCCCCTCGTAGACTTTTGTTCATACAAAATTTTCGAAATTTGTATGGAGCGTAGACTTTGGCCAGACCCCCCCGTCCCCCCTTAAGAGTCTACGTAGTTTATGGACAGGCCCTATTTACAAAGCTACGGTGATCCATCCTTAGGTGACCCATCTTGCCTCGCCCCACCCTACTTCCTAGATTAATCTGGACAAGAGCTCTTGAAAGAATCCCAGACGGAATCTCAGAAGAAACTCTTGGAAGAATCCCAGAGAGAACTTCTGAAGGAATCCCAAAAAGAACGCCCGGAAGAGTCTCATCAAGAACTCCTAGGGAATTTCACAAGAAACTCTTGGAGGAGTCGTAGTTTGGGTGAACTACGCACTCAGAGAAAACATTGGATCCTGGAGAAGAATGGTGGAGCGAAAAAAACTACAGCCGCGACTGCGTCAACGAAATTTTTAACTGACCAAGGAAACCGTAAACAACGACTTTTGCTTCTTTCTACAATATCTCACGTTCTGTGAAAGGGCGGATGTAAACCGAAAGATAATAAGTCCACAAAGGTATGTGTAGCTCCTTTGAACAATAAAACTCATCTGAACCAGAAAAGTACTAGCAAAATAAATTAAACTAAATTATTGCAATGAATTCGTAGCAGTACAACCGATGAAGCTCTTAAGTTTGGCTTAACAATACTCAAATACTTACACTTTCTGATCGATATGCCGCTTGATGTACTGAAAATCGGCGAAATCTCCGCCAATTCCGATGATTGTTTTGTCGTTGATTTTGTACACACGATCAACGTCGTGGAAGCGGGCCAACGACCCGTAGGAGACCAGCTTATCGGCAGCAATCACCACACCGTTGGCAAACTTCAACCCTATCACGGACGTTCCCGTCGTAACCGGGGTGCTGCGGAAGAAACATTACCGACGAGTTGAAATGACTTGCGGAACTTCTCCCAATACGAGCAACAGTCGTCGTTTTGAGGTTAGACCCAAACAATCCGCCAACAGATTGCTCGATTCCAACGCAACGCTATTTTCCCGGAGATACTTACTAGGATCGCTGGGTGCCATACTCGCCGGGTGTTTCCGATTTGGCAGAAACGGCTCCACTGCCGGCGTGGAATCCGGGGAAGTTGTAGAACGCTCCTGGGCTCGGTCCGTTGCTCCAGAAGGGGCCGGCGCTAACAGCCTGCATTGGGTACATGGTTTCGGCAAATGGAATTGCAACTATTCACTGCACGATTAACTTTTTATTGTGGGCACAAATAATTCGTTCACTGCAAGCCTTTTACGAGGAAAAATGTTCAATCGAAATTCACTGCACTGTGCGGCCAAGCAAAACTGGATGAGTTTACATATTTTGTTGACAGCGTTTGACGTTTGAGAATGAGTAAATTTTAGCACATGTTTAGTACATCGAGTGGTATCGGTAATTTCTATGCCGACAATTCGCCGTTAAAATTTGATTGCATGTGCACTGAAAAACAAAATAACCTCGAATTGGGGTTTAAATGTGAATCCAGATTTTTTTATTTTGAATGCCCACAAAACAGCAATAGGCTCCTAAAGGCCTATCTCAATTTCTGCATAATTCGATCAAGCATTGATTAAAACGACATGTTTACTCATTTCTTAAGTATTCCTATTAGGTAAAGCCCATTGAAGACGGGGATCCGGATGGCCAATAATATACGACGAAATAGTTGGAACAAATTTTAATGGCTGCCTTCGTGTTGACAATTTTCTCAGACTGCTCGTCCTGCTGTTGGAGAGATCAACTCTCTGATTCTCTACACCGAACTCTACCCTACACTGACTACACTCTAAACCAAAACACCGCTTTTCTTCATTTAATTCAAGAAGTTTACAGCTCGGCCATCCTGCACTAATTATTCATCTGAAAAGAAATTATTCATATTCACCCTCCAAATATTCGATGTCTTCGTAATCAACATCTGTATCCTCTTCCTCCAGATACTCTACATCCTGATACCCCTCTTCTTCTAATTTACTGGTATCTTTCTCATCTTTCAAATTTTGAACACCCTGATACTCTTCTTCTTCTTCTAATACACTAGCTTCCATTTCTTCGTCTTTCGCTTTCTGATATAGTCGCATGTTTAACGGATCGAATATCCCTTCAAATCTGGTACCCGTTACTTGAAACTTATCAAGATCCCCCACAACATATCGGTTCTTATCCAGAACCTTCTTTACAATATACGGCCCACGGAATTTAGGTTTTAATTTATTCCTTTCTCCCGGCACATTCACTCTCCTCAACATCACCAAGTCTCCTTCCGAATAGCCAGTATTCTTCTTGCAATGCCTATCGTACATTCGCTTATTGTAGTCCTGTTGACGTTGGTTATGTTCAGCTGCCTCCTCACGAAGAGTGTTTAACTCCAGCTTATCCGGTTCCGCATTCAAGTCCAATAAATATTGTGTCAGATCATAGTCAATTCGTCTTCGTTGCTCTACTCCGAAGAGCAGCACCGCTGGAGTTTTCGCAGTTGCTCTATTGACTGTATTATTGAGCAAGTATTCCGCGTCGGTAATGATCGAGTCCCATCTATTACCAGTCTCCTCTACGAGTTTGCTGATCAATGGCATCATAGTACGATTGTATCTCTCGATCTGTCCGTTGGCTTTGGGACATGCCGTCGCAACCTTAACATGTCGTATGCCATGATCTGATATGAACTTATTAAACGTATGCGACGTAAACGCAGTGCCACGGTCAGATATCAAAACCTTCGGTGTCGAATAGGTATGGAAATAACTTCGAAGAGATTTCATCACTTCAGTTGTTTTGGTCGTCTTCGTTGGATACAATTTGATGAACTTTGTGCAAGCATCTACTACAGCCAGGATGTACTCATTTTTTCCCTTTCCTTTCTCCAATGGCCCTAGATGGTCAATATGCAGCACTTCAAATGGAACTTTTGGCTTCTCTACGCTGAAAAGTTCTCCATCATAGCGCTTGTTACGAGGATTGAATGCGATACAAGAAATGCAAAACTTGACATGATCCAGTACTTGTTCTCGCATCCGAGGAAACCAGTAAGTCCTTTTGATCATTCCGCAAACCTTATCCACGCCGAAGTGTCCCATGTCGTTGTGGAATTTGTTGATTACCGATGGAACCATTTGTAAAGGAACGTACAACAAGGATTTGTTGCCTACTTTCTTGTACAAAATCTCATCCCGAACTTCGTAATCTTTCAATGATCCCAAACTCACAGCTTGCTTCAAATTTTCCACCGCTGAGTCTTGGAACTGAGCGACATAGAGAGCATTTTCGAAAACAGAAGACCCCGTCCGATAATCTTCTTCAATGAGATGCACGTTTACCCGTGAGAATGCATCTGCATGTTGCATCTTCAATCCTGACCGGTGCAATATTACAAAGTCAAATTGTTCAAGGTATAACGCCCAACGAGCAATTTTGGGATTAACATCCCTTTTTTCCAACGTTTGCTTTAGGGAGTTGCAATCTGTCAAAATTCTAAAATGTAGACCGAACAAGTAAATACGGAACCTTTGGAGACAATACACGATTGCTAAGGTCTCCAGCTCGAAACTGTGCAATTTCGACTCACTTGGTGACGTTTTCTTACTGAAATACATAATCGGATGCATCAACCCATCATCTGTTTGTCGTTGTAATAGTACACCACCATATCCTGCCGAAGAAGCGTCCGTATGAAGCTCCGTTTCCGCCGTCGGAGAATAGATTCGTAGAACTGGTTTAGAAATCAGTGCTTGCTTTAGCTTCTCTACCGCCTCTAGATCATTTCCTGTTAATACAAACTCTCGATCTTCCTTCAACAAGTCGTATAACGGAGCTGCCATAATGTTGAACCCGCTGATAAACTTTCTGAAGTAATTAACAAGTCCGAGAAAACGTTGTAGACTTTTTCGATCAATTGGAATTGGGAACTCGCGAATAGATTGAATATGCCTGTCACTTGGTTGAATACTGTTGAACCTGACGTCATAACCAAGATATTCCGTACGTGTTTTCAAGAAATGACACTTAGATAGCTGAAGTTCCAAGTGATTGTCCGATAGAACTTGCAAAACCTCACTCAACGTTTGGAGATGTTCTTCAACACTTTTCGAAGCGATCATCATGTCGTCAATGAACACCACTATTCTCCCGTCCCGAATGAATGGATCAAGCACTTTGGTTATGTACTTGACGAACATCGCTGGAGAATTGGCGTACCCAAAAGGCAAGCGATTGAACTCGTATTGCCCGCTGTTAGTCACAAAGGAAGTGTATTTCTTACTTTCTTCGGTTAATTCAACATGGTAAAATCCATTTTTGAGATCCAGTGATGAAAAATAACGTTTTCCCTGAAGTTTCAAAATTTGATCTTCTATCACTGGCATGGGGAAGTGATTTCTTTCAACGATTCTGTTCAGCGGTTTGTAATTCACACACATACGATAAGTATTGTTTTTTTTCTTGGTCAGCACTACGCGAGAGGTATACGGCGAATCGCTTTCCCGGATTATTCCCTCCGCTAACAAGTCAGCAACGATTTTATCAAGCTCATTCTTTTCAACGACACTAAGTCTTTGTGGCGTTGCGGAGAAGACTTTGTTTTCCTTCAAACGTATTTCCGCTTGGTACTTGACCAAGGGAGCTGCTGGTCGTTGGCATTCAAAATAACTTACCCTCAAAACATCTTCGAGTTGATGCCGGAAAGAATACGTCTCATTATCGTCACCCACATCAAGATTCCCATAGTCGGCTTGAAACGTGCATTCCGACCCCATATCCCCAAACATGGACCAATCAGAAAGCTTCGACGGATTATCAACCAATTCTGGAAGAACGTTAACTGGAAATGTTATAAACTGAATTCGATTCTCCCTGAGAAAGCTTCTACCTAATATCAACCCTACTTGCATTGTGTCCTCTGACACGACCAAGAACCGTGCAGTAAATTGGTTTTGACCAATATACACAGAACTGTTCCACTCGCCCACAACTTTTACTTTTGAATTATTTATACCAACGATCTCCTCTCTTGTGTGTCTAACTGAAATCTTAGAGGGTAACAAATTCGACTTTATGAGGTTAGCATAACTACCTGAATCCACCAGAGCTAAAGCACGGATGCGCTCCTCGGCCACATCCAACTCCACCATCGCCTGAGATGATTCGTCCACTGCTACCGCATTCAACGAGCCACCCTGGAACACCGCATTCGTTGAGCTTCGTGACGCCACTCTAGAACCCACCTGATATGGGTCCTTTTCCACCGCCGAAAAACATTTTTCCGTTGCATGTCCGACCTTCAAACACCTACCGCATCGCTCTCTACGTTGAGGTTTCATACAGTCGATGGATTTGTGTCCAGGTTCTCGGCAGTTAAAGCAAGTTATGTCACTGCCGACCTTGTTGACCGGTTCACTGGTGCTTGTGGGAACTGC
>NC_085138.1:325775628-325811080 GCF_035046485.1 Aedes albopictus
AAATGAATTAACCGCACGAAAAAGAGAAGAGAGAGAATAGAAGCTAGAGGGAATGAGAGTTTAGCTAGGCCTAGTGTGTAAGATTGTATCGATAAAGTAGAATGAAATTGTGATAAACATAGAGAGAAATGAATTTGGGATAGATGTGGAATTGGTATTTTCGATGCGTAAGAATAAATGAGTAGTTTGGGCAAAGTGACGTTGAGTCGTTTTTTTAGTGGGAGAAATCTGAAGAGGTAGATGTAGAAGGGATTTCACGTTTCCGGTCGTTTTTTTCAGTCTTTAGGTCATTTTCTGGGGAGGTTGGCCCTGAATCCAACCAAAGGGACATTTCTTCAATCGAACGAAGATTCGTTCGAGGTGTTTGGGTCTTGTTTTCCCGTGATGATAACCGTCGCGAGCCTTACTTTGTCGCCGGCGGAAATCAATTTCACGCATACCAATTTCTCTATTTGCACGACTTCGGTCGTGAGGCATTTCGTTTCCCTGATCAGCCAGCTCGTTTCCCGCCCATTCAGTTGGGAAAAACTTGAACCCTACCCTGAAGGGTCTCAATAAGGTCGGGCAACCATCAATCTCGGTAAGTGGTCTCCCTCGGGAGTGGCGCTTAAGCCATTTTTACTTGTCACCGGGAAACTCGCAAGGCTGTCGGGTTACAACGTTTTGCCTTTCTCGTACACCAAGTGTACTGGAAAGGCTATACTGCCGTAATTCTGCAAAGTAACGTAAGTGATATTGATAGTTTTGGCCCATTTTTTAGTAATTGTGCATAAATCTCTTTCTCATCCTCTAAGTTTCTTTCCATAGATGATAGATTACGACTAGATCTTGCTTTCTAATACAGCAAGCATACCACAGTGTTGTTTTTACACCAGGTATTATCACAGAGAACAGACATCCAGGCTAGAACAAATTTCATTCGGAAAGTTGTGTAAGGATTTGAATCTTTACTTGAGTAAGGTTGCAAACCAATACACGATGACAACACTAACGCCACCAAACACCATATTGCCACAGTCAGTGGTGAATTGAAACATTTCAAGTGGTGAATTAAATTAGTATGGGAAATTAACCGATTGCAGCGCCACGCTATTGCCACTTGTGTTGCCGATTTCAAATCGCCGTTAAATTCCTTACACAGTTTCGGAACTGGACTTGGATGTCTGTTCTCTGTGGTATTATATATAATATACCAAAAAATATCGACATTTTGAATGGCGCTTACGTCACTTTGCAGAATTACGGCAGTATATGTTCACTCCAAAAATGACTTTTTGATAGGAGGCTCGGAGGGTCGAGTCACATATACCAATCAACTCAGCTCGACGAATTGAGGTGATGTCTGTATGTGTGTATGTATGTATGTGTGTATGTATGTGTGTATGTATGTGTGTGTGTGTACAAAAAAACTCACATCACTTTTTGGCAGTAAACTTCAACCGATTTTAATGACCGACGGTTTATTCGACGCGGAATCTGGTCCCATTGTTTCCTATTGAAAATGGTTCGGATCGGTCCAGCCGTTCCGGAGTTATGGTCATTTAGGTGTTCCGGAACGGTACCCCAGGAAGGGACCAGATACGAAAATGCATCAAACCTATGCATGCGACACAATGAGCAGGAAAATCATCTCAGACCATATCTGAACCGGTAGTGTTCCGGAACCGGTTCTAGGCGTTCCACTGGAAGTGGTCAAAAATACAATTGAACCAAACCCATGCATGCGACACATCAAACCACGGTATTTTCAATGAGCTGATGGACAATGAGCAGTAAAACCATCTCAGACCATATCTGAACCGGTAGTGTTCCGGAACCGGTTCTAGTCGTCCCGCTGGAAGTGGCCAAATATACAATTGAACCAAACCCATGCATGCGGCACATCAAACCACGGCATTTTCGATGACCTGATGGATAATGAGCAGGAAAATCATCTCAGACCATATATGAACCGGTAGTGTTCCGGAACCGGTTCTAGGCGTCCCGCTGGAAGTGGCCAAATATACAATTGAACCAAACCCATACATGCGACACATCAAACCACGGTATTTTCGATGACCTGATGGACAATGAGCAGGAAAACCATATCAGGCCATATCTGAACCAGTAGTGTTCCGGAACCCGTTCCGGGGTTCCCGCCGAAGTGGTTAAATCTGAAAGAGAAACAAACCCGTACATGCGTCACATCAAATAGCGGCTTTTTAGATTACCTAATGAACGGCCAGCAAGTGTTTCGGAATCGGTTTTGAGTGGCCGGAAGAGGCCAAATGTAAAAGTAAACCAAAGCCAGGCATGTGACACATCAAATCGTGGCTTTTGCGATAACCTGATGAACAATTAGCTAGAAAATAGCCTTACGTCTCAGTAAAGACAACTGGTAGTGTTCCGGAATTGGTTCTGAGACTCCCATCGAAATTGTCAAACCCTGCATGTGACACCTTCAATTTGCAGCGTTTTTGGTTAACCGATGAGCAGTTGACAAGACAATAATGTTAGGCCATATTTGGTTCAGCCGGTAGTTACCCGGAATCAGATCCGGGTAGTAAAATGTAAAATTTAACCAAACCCATGGATGCGGTACATCAAATCACGACCAGTCTTGTAAACATTCGACACTCCTTCATTTCGTTGCCGCAGTCGGGTGTCAGTCGGCTTTGTTACATTCGTGCGCTATCGTTACCTCTTACCTACACACAACACGAGCAGTAGAACGAAGATCAATAAACATAAGAAAGGGTCAAATCAATGTCATCTGACACGATGACATGTGTCTGATTCTAGCTTTACGCATAGATTTTCAGCCAATTCCGTTTATGAATGTTAATATTAGTTTATTATTGCATGTTGCATTGAATACGACACACAGATGGGCAACATAGCTCTTATTATGGAAGAAGACAGAAATAACAAAAGCCGAACCGTCTCCCGAAGCCGATATCGTGGTGAAGTGCATTCGTTTGACATTTTTGTTTCGAACAGTAGTTTGATTGCTTGTGTTGCGAATGTCGGAGACAAAGGAGGCCGAATATCGACGAAAAGGTTCAAATGACTGTGATCTCTAACAAGACTGATCACGACTTATCGACAACCTGATGGAAAAATAGAGTAAGACCACATTAGATTCCCGGTAGTGTTGCGGGTTCAGCTGTGGCTTCGAAAGTGGTTAGTGTGGGGCACCCTAATGTCCACCAGAATAGAGTCCACATTATACCCCTCGTGCAGGTGTTAATTGACGGCTACATCACACTCCAGTTGAGTAAACGTCATCCACAATATCGACGTGCACTTGCAGTGTGTTGACTCTGCCTCTTTTTTCGGCGGACCATCGGACGGGTCGGACGCATCTCCACACGGCGCTCGCGGTGGCAGCCGTTGCTGTAGCACACTAGGTGGCCCTTACTTGGGAGCGGAATCCAAAAACCCCACAATGGCGAACCTGCCAGGTTTTGTTGTTCGGATGGACAACAAAACAATCATTCGAGCCGGGATATAATCAGTGAGTGATAGTTACCCAACGAATCCAAATGTTTACCGGTAAGTCAAATAGAAACAGCGAAATCGAGTGGAAAGAAAGACGCGAAGAAAATGCGGTGGGTGCTGTAAATGGAAAAAAATGTGCGAGGTTGTGCGTGGTGAAACGGCCAATGGTGACAGCGGTTTGCGGAAGATTTTTTTTTAAGGTTAGGCATTACATGCTCCAACACGTACGTGCACTTTTTCAGTGAGGAGCTCTTTTGACAGAAAGTGAGGTGATTATAGAGAAATTTGTGTTTTGCATAACAGTTTGAAATGTGTATGAAACGGAACCGTAGCAAAAAAAAAAGGTTTGCTTTCGTTTGTCGCTCGTTTTGCAAGTGGTTTGGGTTTGGGTTTGGCCGTTTAGGTGAATGGTTGTTTAGAATAGGGGAGAATGCTGTTATGTGTTCTTTGTGAGTGTTTTAAACGTCGGATGGCAAACCTGCCAGACCTAGTTGATTGAAGACCATTTTGTCTTAATCACAGCTTAACACATTGCTTATAGTAGAAGTTGTATTCCCATACAGCATTTCAAAGCGCAACGGCCATACTTCTTTACTCAGTTGTCTACTAGCCGAGCTAATACTTTATTAGTGCGTGTAGCAAAAAAAAGCTATTCGTCGATTTGGTGGAATGATGGAGCGCAGTCAAACGGGACACAGAATTGCCCAGCTAAAGATGCTTTTGTTTAAATAAAGTGATTTCTGCAAAACAGTTAAAGAAATCATTGAGGCGAGTTGCATGAGTGCAGTTAACGAAAAGATACAGTGATATTTTGAAATGATGGAATCCATATGTACGGTTTCAAAGAAAGAATGTCAATGCGCTTGGGAATAGGCGAATAGGGTGCAGTGGAATAATATCGATACAACGTATGATAGTCAGAGTTTTAACAATATACTGAAGAATCTCATGATGATTCATCAAAGGTTAGCTACGAGATGGGACGCTTGGTAGAAACTTTGACCCTACACCGAAGCAGGACGCTCGGTAAACACAAAGAATGTTCTGCGGTCTAAGACAGAAAACCGAACTATTAGATGCATTTATTGGAATGTCGAGGCGGGACGCTTGACAAACACAGAATCTTCTGCGAGTTGGGACGCTTGATGGAAATCTGGAACCCGAATTTTAGAGGAATGCTCGATAAAGAGGAGATATTTATGCGAGGTGGGACACTTGCGGAAATTTTGAACTTAATTCAAAGCGGGACGCTTGACAAACAGGAGATATTCTTGCGAGTTGGGACACTTGGCAAGAATTCGGAATCTGAATCTGAGTGGGACGCTCGATAAACAAGCGAAATTTCCACGAGTAGGGACACTCGACGAAAACTTGGAACTTGATATGGTAGAACACAACAAGAGATGTTTCTGCGAGATGGGACACTCGGTGAACACTGAAACTGATTATGAAGAAATCTTGAATAAGCGTACACGTGTGTGAGGAAAATCTGACACTAGTGTGTTAACGTGTCACTGATTTCTGTAGAGGAAAAACGGAACAAAAACGTCACAACTTTCAATCAAGTAGAAATGAATGTTGATAAGAAATGCAATAGAAATTATTTGAAATACTTAGCTGAGTCGATATATTGTTAGATCAGAAAATTGTGGAGCTCATTTGACAACTACACTTATTTTTCACAATGCAAGCGTGAAAAGTGGCGATGACATTTTGTTAATAATAGTATGCGTTGATTACTCTTCTAGTTTTCTCGGCCTTATAAAGGGTTAAATAACTGCTTGTAACACTATCATTTTCTCGTGTTATGTTAGTTTTGGCATGGCTTTCAGGCAGAACTGTGCACCACTGAATTACCATTGAAATAATCGATTTTTGTTTGTTCATCAATGATTGTGTGCCTCGCATTTTTCAATGATAAAACACGTGTATTTCGGCAGCTAGGCAACTGAAGAAGTATTATCGCAATAGCTTTAATGGATAACACAAAATTGTTAATTTACGAGGGCTGAATTTTATGACTTTCAAATTTTGAACGAAATATTCAACGTAGCTGCCGAAGTGAATCTGCCTTAGTGAATCATTGTATACTTCGCATGTGAAAGCTTGGTTACATATGTTAAAATGATAATTCTTAGGTGGAGTATCTGGCAAATATTACTTTTAGATAGCATCAACACATTAGTGATACTAAAAGAGATATAATGTTTAGCTGTAGTTGGCAATCTATAGTTGATTTCGAAATATAAATTGAAACGATGACCAAAAATAAACATGGAAGTAGAAGTCATGTGAGCTTAAATTTTAGTTTCATATTATTTGATTTTGGTCTGCAATACTGGTAGGTCAATACATGTGCATCAAATTTTTGAATGTTGGTGCAATTGATAACTGATCAAAATGTTCTAGATAAACGCAAGTGATGAAAAATACGTCACGAACCACTCACATACTTGCACAGACGTTCTGTATATAGGATCTGCGGTGTGATGGCGGCCAGTGTTTGACATCGGCTTTGACATTGACAGGACTTTACCCAACCATCGAGACACCCCATCTAACGAGCCCCTAATGAACGAATCGGCATTGTACTGATTCCTTTCCATACTGATGTATATTTTTATGTGAGTTTGCGTGTAGACGAAGATTATAATATTTTTGCCCAAACAATCTTGGACCAATCCACCTGTATCTGTTTGAAGTGCGTAGAGTAGACAAATGAACTGTTTTCTTCTGCTGATTTCGTCAAAGTTATGACTAAGAATTGGTTTTCAACAAATTTTAATTCGAATACGTCGAATAGAGATGCTGAAAGGCATCTTTTCAAAACATTGGCCTCAATGTTTCTAATTAAATCTTATGCAAAATATATTAAAAGTTGTGCCAATGGAAAAGTAAGATGCACAAATGTTCCAAATGGAGGATAACGTACCTTTGGAGTCGGCCTTCTGATAATATAAGAGGATTGTGAAGAGTTTATATTTGAAGCACCTAGCATCTATTTAACGATCTGAATTACCGTAGATTAGGAACAAGAGACATATACTTAGCATCATGTAAAATCCAAGACAGCCCCTTGAAATAACCTCCTTTTTGGCAACCAAACGTTTTTCGCGACTAGTGCTGAAAGTTGCTGATAAGACGATGAACAGTGCTCGCGTCTTCTGATATGATTCAAAAACTTTGCAATATTGACACATCTTTGCTGTGGAATGCCCTATTTGGTGGTAGAGCGATATTATTAAGTTAGAAATAGGCACCCTTATACTACAAATTCGGTAAGCTTTCCAACCCATACCTCTCTCTCTCTCTCTTCTTGGCGTAACGTCCTCACTGGGACAAAGCCTGCTTCTCAGCTTAATGTTCTATGAGCACTTCCACAGTTATTAACTGAGAGCTTCCTCTGCCAATGACCATTTTGCATGTGTATATCGTGTGGCAGGCACGAAGATACTCTATGCCCAAGGAAGTCAAGGAAATTTCCTTTACGAAAAGATCCTGGACCGACCGGGAATCGAACCCGTCACCCTCAGCATGGTCATGCTGAATACCCGCGCGTTTACCGCTTCGGCTATATGGGCCCAACCCATACCATTCAACATAAACATTATATCCCCATGACTTTCCATGAACTGCGGGATTATATTAGAAACGTATACTGAGATGTGTGATGACTTCACTAATGTTAGGCATCATGCGATAAACGATATTCGGAAAATATTTATTCCTAACTGCTAGTATTTTATTTTCTGATCAAACATTGATAACAGCATATCTCTCATAATGAGTTGACCGAGTACAACCACAAACTTAGTCGGCAGTACAACTGCATATCATATAGAAAGAACTATAGATATGCGTTTAAGTTCAAACTTGATTTTTACACAAGAAGAGTGAAGCTTTATCCTACAAGAGTAATAAGAAAACAAATGCCACATGCAACGTTATGTAAGCACACATGTAAATGTAAGGCATATCTAATTTCATTACTGGCAGTATCAACTTTGAGAATATCTCGTAGAAACTGTATTGAGCACGTCTACATTTTTATTATCGAATTTTGCAGCAGATCGTCATATACTTTGTATTTTGCGGTTCATATTCAGGGTACACATTTTTTTAGAGAAGGAGTGGGATGTGGGGCACCCTAATGTCCACCAGAATAGAGTCCACATTATACCCCTCGTGCAGGTGTCAATTGACGGCTACATCACACTCCAGTTGAGTAAACGTCATCCACAATATCGACGTGCACTTGCAGTGTGTTGACTCTGCCTCTTTTTTCGGCGGACCATCGGACGGGTCGGACGCATCTCCACACGGCGCTCGCGGTGGCAGCCGTTGCTGTAGCACACTAGGTGGCCCTTACTTGGGAGCGGAATCCAAAAACCCCACAGTTAGAAGTAAAAGTGAAGCATTCATGCGATATATCAAATCGCGGTGATTAGGTAAAGGTGAATAAATAGCAATAAAATATGCTCATTCGGAAATTACCAAATATAAAAATGAACCAAACCCATACATACAACACATCAGATCGCAGATTTTTTAATAATCTAATGAACGGTTATCAAGAAAATAGCCTTAGATCACATTAGAGACTAGCTGTTGTGTAGCAGAACCAACGTTCATGTGAAAAAAATAAATAGTGGCTTTGTTTAATGGCCTGATAAACATTAGGTATGAACAACAGTGACGAATAGGTCTAAGTTCTCATATATGCGAACAAAATATAGACAAAACTAAAGCGATCTCATCAAATCGTACCATTTCAGATTCCTAAGGTGTATAAATTTACAGGATGGGTCAATGTTGAATGGAAGAATTTGATCGCGTCAAAAGAAGATGGTGGCTGTTTTAAGGAATTTTGAGCTCTAAAACTACGTAAAATAAGTGTATTTGGTATGGGAAATATGTTCGGAGTCCACCAGAGTATCCAAGATAGCGGTCCAAAGTCCAAGATAATGGCCCAGTGTTCAAGTTAGTGCCTATTTTATAGGATTTTTAATTCTTGCATTATGGGCATATTTTGTATGAAAATATGTCCAGAATTCAAAATTTGTAACCAGAAAACCCAAGCTGTGCGCTGTTTTACAAGATCTGCAATATGACTATAGTTTGAATGGGGAAGAATGCCGGTCTTCGTATAAAACTGGTAACCAGAAAATCATAAACGACATGCCAAAATTCTAAACGGTGGGCGACTATTTTATGTAATTGTAGGTGCAGAGTCCAAAAATGTATACCAGAACATCTAGAATACATTTGAGATAGATACTGTGGTACTCATTTTTTGCTACCCATGTTAATGAATCATCTATACCTTGTACACTCCCGTTCAAAAGTTTGGGGTCACCCCCTCAAAAACATGTCATTTTTTTAGGCCCATATCTCCGCCAATTTGCGGCCGATTTCAAAACTCTAGGTTTCATTCAAAAGATAATAAGTCAAAGAAACTTTGAACATGATTTAAAAGAAACTTTTTCAAAAAAATTTGTATGTAAACTTAGCCCAAAGTTGCCAAATTTTCTAAAAAATGAATATAAACTTACGGCAGTGTCGCTGGAAGTTGGGTCGACCAAATTTTAAGATGAGAGCGGTAATACGACCCATTTTCTATTAGCTTTCAACTGCTTTTTACAGAACTAAGCTAAAAAATCTAGAAAAAAAGTTATTAAGTAAATTAATCCTTGATGTCATCGACCAAAAGTTTGGGGTCATCCCTCAATATGATGTATCGGCCAAAAGTTTGGGGTCACTTTCGTAAAACATGGAAAAGTGGTTTGGTGATATCTTCGTCATCTATAGTTCAATTTTAATTATTTTTGGCCCATTTCAAAGATAATTAACTAAATTTACGTTTGATGTCTTCAACTTAACGTATTTAACGATTTTTGTATATAAAAATGTTATGTAAAGTTAGCACATTTTACCACGCTTCAAAAAATGAGGCAACTTTACGTTAAGTTTTAGTATGTAAATTTCAACAAATATGTGTGGTCCAATGTCTATGGAATAAGTATCATTCATTTTGTTTCAAATAAGCCAAGAAGAATTAAAATTGAATGAAAGATGACAAAGATTTCAACAAATCACTTTTCCATGTTTTACGATAGTGACCCCAAACTTTTGGCCGATACATCATATTGAGGGGTGACCCCAAACTTTTGGTCGATGACATCGAGGATTAATTTACTTAATAACTTTTTTTCTAGATTTTTTAGCTAAGTTCTGTAAAAAGCAGTTAAAAGCTAATAGAAAATGGGTCATATTACCGCTTTCATCTTAAAATTTGGTCGACCCAACTTCCAGCGACACTGCCGTAAGTTTATATTTATTTTTTAGAAAATTTGGCAACTTTGGGTTAAGTTTACATACAAAATTTTTTGAAAAAGTTTCTTTTAAATCATGTTCAAAGTTTCATTGACTTATTATCTTTTGAATGAAACCTAGGGTTTTAAAATCGGACGCAAATTGGCGGAGATATGGGCCTAAAAAAATGACATGTTTTTGAGGGGGTGACCCCAAACTTTTGAACGGGAGTGTATGTTACCTTCACATTTATAACCGGGGCACACGCTCTCGCCACTGAGAGGATGTTAAAAAATTAGCTCCATTGTCATAATGTTAAGTATGTTGTCATCACAACCCATAATTAACCTTATTTAGAACCACATTTCGGTTTCAGTTTCCATAGAGTACAATGAATTGATATGACAACCAGACTCCAAACTGCTAATCAAAAACATGTTGCTTCATTGAAACTTTGATTGATTGAAACACAAATATAACAAGCAGGATATAATTGGCCAAATTTCCAATCAGCGCCAATTTGCGATATTTATATGCATGATGAGCAACTGATTTTTCAAGTATCACCTAATCGTGACCGCCCTGATACTAGTAGTAGTAGTGTTAACGGCGGGCATCAGATAATTATGTAATCAAACCCAAACTGTCTATGGTGTGCAAGCTTCCAACATTGATCCGCTGCTGGCTGGACCGGCTCATCGATCTTTACCTACCTACCCCGACCACTTGGGAGCAGTGGGCTTTCGCGCCTGTTTATCTACGGTGTGCCCGTGAAATGATTAAATAGTCGGTCAATGGATGGAAACCGGCTGTGAAATGTGTTTGCGTGATAGTAGTATGGATATCCAGCTCTACCGCACCAAACCTGATGCCAGCCAAATCGAACGATACCCGTTCGTTCGTTCGTTGGTCTTGGACTCTTCTTGAGGAATCTGCACGGTGGTAGTGCGACGTAGAGCCAGATAAAAGTCAATCTAGCATCCGAAGCATCCAGGCCGACGAGGATGACGGCAACTGATGAATGATGGCGCAGAGTGACTGCAGGCAACCCGCCAAATTGAAATGCGGCGGGTTCGCGAGTGTTGTTGGTCTAAGCATCAGCGGATTGCGTTGCGGTATTGTTTTTTGGTGAGGTCAACAGGTCGTCGAGTGACATTTACCGATAGGGGCTAGTGGAGACGTTGGTTGCTGGGGCCATTACGGCAGAACGGAGCTTGGTTAATCAAGTTGTCCAAACACAAACATGTAGAATATAGATATGGTGTGAAGGTGCAGGATGAGTTCATCGAGAAACTATCCGCAAAAAATATCGGCAAACAAACGTCTTAGTATGGTGGCAAGCTCGCATCACTGCTAATAAACTAACGAAATGGATGCATTTCGGTCGTTTTGGATATTTGATCAAGCAACTTCATGGTTCGCTGGGGGTTGTTAAAGGTGATCGGCGATTAACGTCGTTTATCTGGCTTAATACCGATGAATACGATACCCAATAAAATTCCTTGATTTTTTTTAAATACTTAAGTATTAGTGAGATCGCGTTCCACGAAGAAATTTAAAAGGCCCCTTTGTTGAATAACGGAATAAATTTCGAGGACCATGTCTATCGACAATCTTTAAAATATTGGAACAATCCGTGGATAAATCCCAAAAAGAGTTTCAGGAGGAACCTCAGGTGGAATACTAAGAAGAATATCTCGCCAAAAACCCCAAGATCCTACATCCTGGAAAGAATTCCGAGATGGATCCAGAAGAAATCCCAGGAAAAATTTTAGGAGTAATCCCGAAGGGAAATTCCGAGGAAATTATTGATGAATCTTGGATAGAATCCCTAGCAGAGACTTAGGAAGAATCCCGGTGGAAACTTTAAAAAATTCCCTAAATGAACGCAAAGAGACTCCATGGAGGAGACCCAGGGGATTACCTGGAAGAATCAAGAGGAGAAATCCCGAATAAATCCCGAAAAGAATCTTGGAAGAAAGCTCGGAAAAATCCCTGAAAGAAACTCGGTAAATCTTTGCATGAGTCCTGGGAGGAATCCCTTCAGGAATATCCAGAGGAAACCTGACAGAAACCTCTTAAACCTGACGTAAACTGTAAAAATGCTCAACGGAATCCCAAGATCAATCCTAGAAACGAACTCATAAGGGAAACTCGGTTAACATAATTGGGTTGAATCCCTGTGAAATCTTGGGAGAAATTCTAGAAAAAAAAAACCTATTGGAATTCCTGGAGAAATTCCAAGAAGAATTATTTGAAGTATCCCTGGAGACATTCTCAAAAAAAAAAATAAAAATAAAAATCCAATACAGAATGTTTTAAGACGTTTCAGAGAATTTCATGAGAGTACCAGAGAGATTTCAGAACGGTTTCAAGGCGTTTCAAGACGTTTCATGGGATTTTATGGGAATTCAGGGGTATTTGTGAGAGCATCAGAGTGTTGTAAAGGCCCAAGCAGCACACAATGTCACAGAAGAGCCAGGACAGCGTTTTTCAGGGTGTGCAGGAGCAACAGCTCTGCAATGCTAACTCAACTGCCATGATTTTTCTGTGACATATTTGCTACCGTGTACAGCATAGTTGACCCATATTTGAAAACAGCAAACTGAGAAAAACGTTGTTTAAGTTTCAACCTTTTTTTGTCCATTATGTGCAAGTGGTATACAAAATGCTTCAAGATAGCGAGAGCGTTGGTATTCATCATTTAAGTTTGAGAAAAATCGAATCGTTCTTTAACTTTTTAGAGATAAACGCTGGTGGAACGGTAACGCCGATAAATCTAGCGATTTTCAGGATTTTCTCTGTATAAGCTGTCCCATGTCATACAGATCGCGTAGTCCCATGCCAAGTTTTCTCCCAGACAACCAGGAGACGCATAAGGATGTACGCATTACATCGTAAAAAGTACAATATGGAATAACAATCGTATTTAGGCACAGTGGATGTACAATTTTCGTCGCATATGATGTTATTTTTTGAACTGATTGTGATGTATCTGATAAAGTCATATAAAAATACAAATCAACTTATAATAAGCATGATTACGTCGCAATAGACGATATTCTAATGTTTCATTGCGATGAACGTGACTTGTCCACATAAGCGTGTGAGTGAACTTTCAAAGTGTCAAACCAATGCGCTTTTTTACTTACTGCGATGATGACTTCGCTTGGTACTTTAGGGGCTGTCCATAAACCACGTGGTCATTAGGGGGGGTTGGTTCGGCCAATGACCATTTTATATGGACAAATAAAAAAATTTGTATGGACTAATGACCACCCGGGGGGGGGGGGGGTTGAAAAATCCCAAAAAAATGACCACGTGGTTTATGGACAGCCCCTTATCTTATTATACCGATTAAAATCGCATAAGTGTATGTATAAAGTCACATAAATGTAAAAATTAACTCGTTAAAGCATACATATAGAAATTATCATAAGCGAGAGTCGCTTATGTTAACATATAGCGATGTAATAGTGCTAACAATGAAAAATCTGCTGTTCGACTGCGGTTGTAGTGCAAACAAGCTACTGAAGAGTACTGCCGTAATTCTGCAAAGTGACGTAAGCGACATTGAAGGTTTTGGCCCATTTTTTGGTTATTATGCATAAAACTCCAGCTCATCCGCTAAGTTCATTTCCATAGATGATAGATTACGACTACATCTTGCATTCTTATACAGCAGGCATACCACAGTGTTATTTTTACACTAGATATTATATATAATATACCAGAAAAAATCGAAATTTTGAATGGCGCTTACGTCACTTTGCAGAATTACGGCAGAGTAAGCAACCATCATCATGGATATAAATTCATCATTTTTGTAGTCCTGGAAATTCAACAGTGAAGTGATAGTGAAAACTATGTCATTTTTAACTCCAGATAGACTATCGGACTCGCTCATAGCAGGTAAACCAAGCGCATTTCAACAAGCACTGAGGTGAGTTACAATATCATTGAAACTAATCAACCTGTTTCATGAGTAGTGATTGGTGTTAAGGAAAAAGTGTGGTTGGGTCATTAGTTCGACACTGAGGAGACATGAATTGTTTTTTGTTTTCGGTAAAGTCGCTTAAGACGCAACACTACATCGCATAAAATAACGGTTCAAGCCGTATAATGTTATTATTGTTTCGCCAATGCACGCATATCGTCTCAATTTTTGTACGCATAGACATAAACTCATAAACTCCATTATACTGACACATGTTTCAGTTTTCATAATAAGCTGTCCCATGTCAATTTTTTCTGCATAAGCTGTGAAGAATCCAAGATGGCGACTTCCGGCTTTTGAAAATCTACGGAAACCCACGCACGATGGGTAGTTTTGGAACGGGGTCGACAAATAGGTGTCGAAAATCGATGCTCGACGTTGTTTTCAAATCCAAAATGGCGGCTTGCGATTTTTTGTAAATCTATGGTCTGATTACTTTTCGCTAGGGGCTAGGGGCTAGGCTTGGTGCTACTTTGTGGCGCTTCAGTAGATTTCAATAGAGTTTAACGGCAGACTACGGGATATCAGGCGGATTTTCTGAGGGATTTCAAGCGTTTCGAGGGTTCTAGAGTTTTGAAAGCAAACTGAAGCAGTTGAAACTGTAACTCAATGTTCTGTTACAGTTGAGTGAGCAGGCAAGGTGGTCATTGCGGCGACCTTTTTAGGATTCCATTGAATTTGAGCGGAGTTCACAAGGTTCTCTATGGGGGTTCAATGCGTTGCATGCCGTTTCGAGGCGTTTCAGGAGATTTCATAGGGTTTCGGTAGAGTATAATGGTAATCTATATAGGTAATGGGTCGAAGGTACACAATTAGAGTTGTTATCAGAATGGATTCATTTACCTAAATGGAATCAATTCATTATCTAAATGGATTTCATGGTTTGCAGGTTTGCAGGTTCATTGGGGTTCTCTGATGGGTTGTAACCCTTTAAATCCGAAATTTTTCCAAGCGATATTATAGAGTTTTTTTCTACGTGTTTCTGTGGTTTTGGATCTCAACAGCATAGAAAGGGTAGAATATAATGCAGAATTTTTTTCTGGATGTCCCAGGTCATCCAAACTGTTTTTGAGTTTAGATCCTAAAATCTACGGGTGTAACAGTAACTTCTTTCATTATACAAAGCTACGATTTGTATTCTATCATGTCCAGTAGGTCTTCTGAAAGTCCCTAGGTCAATCAAACTGTTCTTGAGTTAAGATTTAAAAGTTTACGGGTGTAAAAGTAACTTCTTTCATTACAAAAAGCTACTATTCGTATTCTATCATGTCCAGTAAGTCTTCTGAAAGTTCAATAGACAGTATTAGATCAGTCGGGCTATCCTAGGCCGTCCAAACTGTTCTTGAGTTTAGATCCTAAAATCTATGGGTTTAACACTAACTTCTTTCATTATACAAAGCTACGATTTGTATTCTATCATGTCCAGTAAGCATCATTTTCAAATTTGGATAACTGACTGATACACAACTAGTTGATTTTCACTGTAAAATTTGAGAATATTTTATGCACTTTTCGAGAAGGCTTTACATAAAAGGAATATTGCAAGGGAGTCAAGGGAGCTAATTTTGAATTACACTGTCCTCCAAATGAGAAGTATTAATCTTGTAGCAGAAAAACTTTAAATTAACCCTACAGTCGTTCAATTATTACCAGTTCTTGTACACAACTTCTCTGAAAACCGTATACCTAAAAAATGCTCAAGATATTCACTTTAAAAGTACTGTCCTAAGAAAAGGACGCTATAGCCCACAGGTGGATATGGGTAAACTGAGAGCTCCCTTTGCCAATTAATCATTCTTGTACGAAGATATGTCCACATCAGTGAACCGTTTACTGGTTGAATTATATGAATCCCTAACAAAGTCAGTTATACAATATCGTATTCGAGAAGCACAGATTGATACTATAACCGCGGTACCGCAATGCATTGACACGTCGATTACCACCCAACCGGAGACGAACGACGAGCCGCACTCGACCGCAAGCTTGGTAGACCACAATGAATCTATTCTGCGATGCTGACAACTACCGACAGTTGGTGATAATGGATGAGAATCACTCAGCCCTCAGCCACACTCCGTGTGCGATCATCGCGACAAGTAGCGCTAGATAGGCAAATTAACGCACAACTGAACTGTGCGAGCTGCCGCCGCCGCCGCATTACTATGGTTGATGGATCCGCGTACTTGACATTGCGTAGCGGTGCGGTGGCGGTAGAGTACGCATCAGCAGTTGTGCGTTGGCGATGGAATTGCTTTGGGGCGGAGAAGTTGTAAAGATTAATATCTACAACCGAAGCTCGGCGGGCGGGCGTTGTGTTGTTGTGAAGATGGAACAGGGGGTATCAGATTTGATCAATGAATCATACGCACCGCCTGAGAAATGTATACTGCGGACTGGTAGCCGGATTACTACTTTGTTTGATGTTTACTGTGAGTTGTGTAAAACTATATGCATTTAATACTCTGTTCTGTTCAACAATTTCGAACATAAATAACATAACTTCTCAATTCAGGTCCCGTAAATCTAGGAAAAAGTATAATTTTTCATCTATTTTTATCAATAAAGTCATACCTACACAATGCATAAGTTTCCAAACGATACTATAGATATCTGGAGTTGGAAATCGGATTGGGTTTTATGGTATGGTATGGGATGGTAAATTAGTCTCAGAACAGAAATCGCATTTGTAATTTTGTAAAAATAAAACTGTTCAAATATCCAAAAAAAACTTGAATCCAGCGTAATAAGGATTGGTTTTTTAGCAAACTAAATTTGATTACGCTGAACCTTTGTAAATCAAGTTCCTAAAGCTGTGTAGAATAAACTTTTATAACATTGTAATTCCAGCATATATTCCCCAATGAGTGGGGATTTCTATATATGTTCGCAAAATTATGTTATCCAAATCGGTTAAAAAATCTTCCGAATGTTGCTTTTTGGATCCCACTTAAAATTCAAGAATTGGACAAGATAATCCCGCAGCAATACTTCCAGAAAATTCTACAGAATTTGGTATCCCCACTGGGATAAAACCTGATTCTCAACCTAGTGTTTTATTTTTACTGAACGTTCGATGATTCGGTAGAGTTTGCCGAGCTTCGGTAAAGTTTTGCTGAACATTCGGTAATCTGAATTTTTACCGAAAATTGAACAGCTGAATACGGTACTTCATTTTAAGTGTGTTCGTAAATTAATCAAAATTAATTCCAGGGATTTTGAAAAAAATTACCAAGAATGACAAGAAATTTGTTTAAATTTGACAACAATATTATTAAGGAGTACATTGTTTCAGCATCACTCACTATTGAATATATTTAAAAGACCTTAACTGTATTGATAAAGTTATATCACAGAGAAACAGACGTAACACTTAGATCAAATTGTATTAAAAATCATCGTCAGAAATCGTAATCGCCCAATGCTAATCATGTCGTGTTTGGACAAGTCACCACTAGATGACGATAGTGAGCAAACGTCAAACAGGAGCAAAAACGATACCAGCGTTGCGACTAAAACTAAAAAACTAATCGATGAGAAGCTAGTAGAGTGTGACGTCTGTTTCTCTGTGGTTATATAATAACATGGTATGAAATGAAATAAAATCTTCCCATAATTTCAGCTTTCCCATATTTTTCAAGTAGTGTCCTGTTCTAGCTTTTTGATCTTTTCCAATGTCCTGATAAAGTTACAGGTATATTTCGTTTTTATCAACACAGTCCGCGATTTTCAGTTTATTAAAACGAAATCATTTTCTTTAACAAAAGTTGTTACATCTTTGCTATATGAACTAAAAGTTTTACTAGAAAACACATTCACAAAGTAAAATTATTAAATAACTTATAACTTTTTTTTTATTTGTTGACATTTTTAAGCAAATCTTTTATGCACAGTTCACATTACAGGTTTTTATTTAAGTACAACAAGCGGTTTTCACGACATTTCTGTGATTTCACATTTGTGACCACATTTTCAACTCATGTATCTGTTTGTTTTTGTTGAACGCAAGAGTGCCGCATATTACATTTCCAGTACCTGGATAGGCGCTTTCAAAAATTAGTCTTCCTTTCGGGTGACATTTCTCCTCGAGTATCTCCACAGTTCGCTTTAAAAGTTTCCTCTGGGTTAATTTAGGAAATTTTAAGGAATTTTTCTATGCCATCACTTGGAACTTCTCCAGGACTTCGACTTCCCCAAGAATTTTCTTCGGGGATCCCTCTAGGTTATCTCGTGCCATTCCGTTTGGTTACCTTTCGGAATTCAATGAGAATTTTTCTAGGACAGAGTTTTTGACCACTAAGATTTCTTCAAGAGTTCCATCTCGGAAGAACCAAGATGTCCCTTTTTGATTTTTTTTTCTGGGTTCTATTCAGGAATCCTTGCAGGAATTGTACAAGGACTCAGAATTCATTAAGAAATTCATTCTGTGTTTTAAACAAATCAACCTCTTGAAATTCACCCAGGAGTACCTTTCAACATTCACCAAAATTCTCCTTCCGAAGTTCCTACAGGATTTCCTACGATTTTTCAAACTTTCCTACGGGAGTTCTTCCAAGATTATATTTGGAAATCACTCCAGAAATTCTTTCTGATTCCTCCAGGAGTTCTTTCTGAGTTTTCTCCAGAATTTCTTTCTGGGATTCGTTCATACGTTTTCCTAGGATTTCATTGGGGGATCTCTCTGGAATTCTTTAACGAGTTTTTTTTTCTAGTAATTTGTGCTTATCCAAAAATTTATCATTGAGTTTTTTTGTGGGAGTCCTACAGAAGTTTATTTTAATATCTGTACGCAGCAACAGAATATTCTGTATTCTCGTCTTGGAATTCTTACTATACGTTTCTTCCAAGAGTATATTGTGGAATTCTAGGAATCCACCAGCAGTTGCATCTGGGAGTTCTACAAGAAGTGTTTTGGGAATCCTTCAGAAGTTCCTTCTGCAAATTCTCCAGAAGTTCCTTCTTGGTGACCTCTCCGGAAATTGTTTCTGGGAATCCTGCAGAAGTTCCTTCTTAAAATTCTCAAGAAGTTCCTTGCGGTAATCTTTAAGAAGTTCCTTGTGGGAATGCATCAGAAGTTCCTTCTAGGAACCCTGCAAAAGTACAGAAGTTTCTTCTGGGAATTCTCAGGAGTTCCAGGAAAAAATCGTAGATCGATTTTCAAGATTTTCTCAACTTCTTGGGTGCATGCATTGGCTGGCAAAGAAAGTCCTTGGAAGAACACTAAGTTGAAGAAAGGCAAGCCAAGTTCCAGTTTGAACGTAGAGCGAAAAAGAAGCAGATAAATTTCCAGAAGAAAGTTCCTGAAGGTATAACCAGATGGACATCTCGGAAGAATCTTTGGGATTACCTGGGGTCCTTTCTCCAAGTCCTGGATAATCGAGTCGGACCAAGGATGCTTTTATATTCGTATTCACACAGCGCAACATTTTTTTTTTGTCGCAAACTTATGTGTCTCTGGCAGATTTTGAGCGGCTGAATCCGAATCCGAGCTCAGATTTGCTCCAGTATGTCACAATTTTGAGCTATACCTCAATTTATAGGGCAAACATTTGTGATTTAAGGCTTTTTTGACTTCAAGCCATGAAGCATTGAAATATATTTTAAAGCAATATTTCATTTTACCAAATTAAATTTGATATTTTTTAGCATTTTATGGTAGGTACAATATTTGCCATAAAAGTCAGCTTCCGAAACTTGCATGCAAGTTCAGTACCTAACTTATAATGCTTAAAACTATGAAATTTGATTTGGTAAAACTAAATATTTGGCATAAACCATTAATTAAGGTGCTAATTGGCCATTTCATACTGTGATGACTGTAAAACATAATTTCCATGCTTAAGGCTTGCGGTCAAAAAAGCCCAAAATCACACATTTTACCCTATAAATTAAGGTATATCTTAAAATTGTGACGTGCGGGAGCAAATCTGAGCCCGGATTCGGATTCAGCGGCCCAAAATCTATCAGAAACACATATAATTAAAATTGAACTATAGATGACGAAGATATCACCAAATCACTTTTCCATGTTTTACAATAGTGACCCCAAACTTTTGGCCGATACATCATATTGAGGGGTGACCCCAAACTTTTGGTCGATGACATCAAGGATTAATTTACTTAATAACTTTTTTTTCTAGATTTTTAAGCTAAGTTCTGTAAAAAGCAGTTGAAAGCTAATAGAAAATGGGTCATATTACCGCTCTCATCCTAAAATTTGGTCGACCCAATTTCCAGCGACACTGCCGTAAGTTTATATTCATTTTTTAGAAAATTTGGCAACTTTGGGTTAAGTTTACACACAATTTTTTTTTTGAAAAAGTTTCTTTTAAGTCATGTTCAAAGTTTCTTTGACTTATTATCTTTTGAATGAAACCTTGGGTATTGAAATCGGACGCAAATTGGCGGAGATAAGGGCCTAAAAAAATGACATGTTTTTGAGGGGGTGACCCCAAACTTTTGAACGGGAGTGTAAGTTTGC
The DNA here is from genome assembly GCF_035046485.1 of Aedes albopictus. Lineage (NCBI taxonomy): Eukaryota > Metazoa > Arthropoda > Insecta > Diptera > Culicidae > Aedes > Aedes albopictus. The sequence continues at coordinate 325,795,899 of NC_085138.1, forward strand.
TTTTGAGACAGACCAAAAGATATTTTTTGTTTCTCTGTGTTATTGATCTGTTATGATAAGTTGCTTGTTTTATATTATGAATAACTAGTATTCAACGAAAAAAATAGATAAAACTCTTTGAGTTTTGACATCAACGGAACAATGTGTTGAGGAAATCGGATAATTATGAAAACAAATAAGACGGATGGTGACAAAATATACCTGTAAATGGATTTTGTATCGAATCCTGCAAATTGTTGATAATGAACTCTTGAATGACTTACGGTCCTCATTCATCAAAACTTCAAAGCTGCGATTGTATGAGCACTGGTACAGTGCTGCAATAACTGAAGTTATTTATACTATGTTGAAACTATATACCGTCACTAAAAAGTCCCTATTATTAAGGCATTCCCACTAAAGTATTGTACACTGCTCCCTATTTAATAAGTAAATAAATAATAAAAACTGCCCTATTTTCAATTATTGAGTTTTAAAATATATTTGCTCATTAGAATTTTTTTTCCACATTCAACTTCAAGTTAAAAATCTAGGGTAATATGTTTTTCAGACGCAATCTCTAATTTGTAGTATGATTACTGACTTTGCAAATACAATAGTTATTTATGTAAAGAGTTGCAAAAAGTAGATTTTTTCAGCACGAGTCGTACATTTATCCAACGAGGCTTGCCGAGTTGTATAAATACGAAGACTCATTCATTATATAACTCATTTGAGTTGCATAATGCACATGCACAATGCACACCCAAATGAGTTGCATTATGAACATTATGTAACTATTTTTCATTATGCTACTCAAACGAGTTGCATAATGAACGAGTGTGGAAAAGTTTACCATTATGATACTGAAATGAGTATTATTAAATAGATATTTTGACACTGAATTGCATAAAGCCGTTATTCAAGTAAAGAGAAACAGAATTTCGCATTCATTTCCTAGTGAAAATCTTTAAGAAATTTCTGTATTTTTGTTTCTATCGTGGAAAAATATTGGTGAATGAGTGACTAGGCATATGAGATAGTTTCTGTAAACAATAATCCGCTAAAATGTTGAGCAAAACGTTCAACGACAATATTTTTTTAAAATCCGGAAAATTTACATGGGGTTTCAATTAAATGAAGATTTCGTCGGAAATTAGAGCATGATTTGCATCAGTACTTTTCAAGTTGCTAAATTATTTCAGGATTACCGTTACAAGTCCACCATTACTCAAAAATAAAATAGAAAATAAATTGGCAGATACTCATGCAATGTTTTATCTGGAATTATTCAGAACTTAAAAAGATCAACAAGTGAAGTTTTCTGAGATTTTTTTTTGGAAATTCTTCCATGGAAAATGAGGGATGTTATGCAAAAATTATCTAAAAACCAGATTAGGTAATTACTATCTGAAATTTACATTACATTTTTCGACAACCGTTCCATACGTTCTTTACTAATTTTACCAATTAAGCTATATAGGAATCCCAAACAAAAATGTATAAAAAAAACTTCCAAAACACTCTTCAGCAACAACAACATAAAACATTTTTTAGGAATTTTGCGAAAAATTCTTTTCAAGGTTTTTACTATCATTAGCATTAGCATTAAGCGAGTCGCACAAATTCGTAGGTGGTACAGTCCTAGACCGCTGGTATCAAGGTTTTTACTAGAAGTAATATTATAAATAGTTCAGAATGACACTAAAAAGTATTCTACTAAATTACTTTAAAATTCTTCTACAAAATCTGCAGTAAATATCTGCAATCACTTTAAGAGATAAAAATACAGTATTTCGTTAAAAAAAATCTTCTAACTTTGTTACAAAGTTTTTTTTTTTTAAATTTCGCAAAAATCCAGGATGTCACCAAAAAAACTTCAAAAATGTCTAATGAATTTTTAAGTTCTAAATTTGTCAAGTATTTATCTATAATTTCTACACAAGTGTCTTCCATGATCCAGTATGGGACCGATTCCGCAGTATTCTTTCATGTAACACAGTATTCTATTAAGTATGTGATACTATATTTCGGGGTTTTCCCTAACATTTAATAATAAATGTTTAAGTTTACTTAGTTTCGCAAAACAATTGGTGAATTTGAAGGTTTTTACTAAAATTTATATTTTTTTTTCGTTAAGATTCATTTTACTCAAGTTTGCTTCAAAATTCGATTTTAATTATTAACATATTTTTCCAAAAAATAAAACGAATTTCACCAATCGCATTTTTTGGTACAATGGATTATTTAGAATTCCTAAGACCTTAAGAATTTTTTTTAATGCAATAGCAATTTCAGATGATAGGTCTTTTTATCTGAAATAAGCTTTAAATTAAAATCAACGTAGATTTAATGGTAACGATTCATTTCATGAATAACTGAAAGTATTGGTAACTACTACACATTCCGACTGCAACAACTTATATAGAATTTTAAATTCTTCATAAATATCCAAAACAACCTTGTATGGTGACAATAAATCCTACTGAAAAATCAGCATACACGGAAGGAAATGGTTTCTGAGAATTTGAACCCATTATAAGTTTCCATGTTAGATCAAATCTCGTGAGATAGACCCACAGCTTAAAATATTCCAACCTTCTAAATGCTGTGACGGAAACACAACGCCAGGCTAAAGTTAGCATTCTCCCATCTTGACAAATTTCCAAACAATCAAACACGCCAAACAGTACAACCCCATCAATCTCGCAGGCTTTCCCCCTTTACTTACGACAACAATGTTATGTGTCGTCGTCGGCTCACCCACCACCCATCAGAAGATGTATCACTTGCTGCGGGTCTTAATCGCACGTTTGTAAGCATTCTAGGTAATGTGATCAGCAGTGTACTTACCACCAAAAGCAGCATCGGCATATTTCCCATCGCTGTCAGCAACATTTTTTTTTCTTCTTCTTCTGGTTCCTAAGTATGAATAATGCTATTCACTTGCTCGTCGCGTTGTTCGCTGATTAATTTTACCTTTGCCCGGGGCGCGCGCGCGTGTTCACAGGAGAAGGCAAATCTCTTCTGTACGGCAGACTACGTCGTCGTCTTCGCCGCCGATGGATGGCGGTGATGTTTTCGTTCGTTGATGAAGATGATGATGCTGCGCGAGTAGCAATTGTTTACCTATTCATTAACACCGGCAATACACATGCACAACCCGGTGACACTAGGTGCGACTAGAGTCCCTATTCAGTTCTAATGCCTAACAGGCGGTTGATATTGCTTGTGCTATTCCGTACCGAGTTTGTACGCGTTCTATACGCCTCTCAGATCACATCCACGGATTCTTGAAACGAGTGAAGGAAGTGCACCGATCTTCGCGAACCTTTTGCGCTATTGTTGCCAGAGTGGCGTGCACTAATGCTATTTACTTCTATTCTAAATGCGAGCTATCGTTAAACAAATAAATAAACGAATTACATAAATACTGAAATGGAATGGGATGAACTATAGGATGCGATGATCGCACTGCGACGATCTTCTAGACATTCGCGCACGGCACCTCTTCTAGCGTCAATTCTAAAGGCAAACAGTGACAAACAGTTCAGGGCGCCCACTACAGTGCGGCATTTCGAGCCACGTCGGAGGAGTTGCGACGAATGATGTGCAGCACTTCTATTGGCGCTCCACCACTTGCCATTGATTTGAAGATCCGGCTCTCGATCACATCGGTCACACACTGTTGGATCCAAAATTTCCCAACGAATCTTCAATTTTGTCTAGAAGTTTCGGAAACACTGCCGCAAATACTTCACTTTCCGAAAGGGATTCCCGGACTCCTTGTAGTGAAAATCCTACAGGATCATCCAGAATCAAAACCCCAAAAAACAACCAATGCCAAAAAAGTACGATCCAAACGGGTCGAGCGATTGCAAATGACTGGCCCGCGCATTGGCGAAAACTTCACTTTAAATGTGGCATTTCAACGGTGAGGCGCACGTCGTCGCGCGTAGACACTCCACGATCGATGGCTCTCTCGTCGCACGCAAAATCGGTGATCAGCGTGCGTGGTGATCGTGTCGGCGTCGCGACGCTCAGCCACGCGCAGCAGCCCGTTGTTGGGGCGCTTTGATGTGGCGGCGCTGTTTGGCGCAGCAAATTCAAAACAAACCGCTGAAGATGTTTGTTTTTAACGGTGAGTGGCATCTGAGAGAGTATCGAGCACGTGGGTTTGGTCCTCGCTCACTCTGCGATTGAGAGCATAGCCCCCCGCGGCTGTGGATACCGATGGGAGAGAAAAATGATCATCATCGAATGACGATCAGCTGTAGGATTCAATGAACTTCAACGGGGGACTTCACCGGTAGTCTGGGAGTATATAAGACGAACCTGGATGAAGGGAGTTGGCATTCGGGAAGAATCCTTTCGATAGTTATGAAGTCATGTTAATCATTTACTAATATGTGCAGAAAATGCTAAGCTATCTGTCTTCATATTGAAACAGGTTCACAAAAGCAAAATGATACAGAGCATTCCCAGCTTAACGCATGCATTTCAATGCAAAAGCTACTTGATCATGTATGAGTTACCATCCAAAAATGTACTTCCTCAATTCAATATTCTTCACCGAATCTGAAAACAGCAATCAAGTTCATGATTTTGAGAGAAAAGACCAGAAATGACTAAGACCAGATGGACAAAAGTGTTTATAAACTTCAATTTGATAACTGCAAAACCTATTCCAGGTGTTCCAAGTGATTCGAAATTAAGAAAAGTTATACCTCACACGATAGTATTGGCTGAACATATGAAGTTTCCTCAAAGAGCCCCACCGGAACCTGTGCCAGATGTTCCGAAGTAGCCATATGGGTTGATACAGACTTCAGTACAATCCGTAATATCTCCGGAACGATTCAGGGTAAAACATGGCCACTTGGGTGAAATACACATGCACCAATTTATAATTGATTGATTGCAGATTTTAAAAATATGATGAAAATTAACGAAATGTCAACATTTTGAAAATGAATTGTTAAAGGTTAAGCTAAGCATATCTTCACATACCTAATACATAGCTCGTTACGCTATCAAAGGTTCTCCTTCCCACTAAAAAAAAGTAATCCTTACAGGAATCTCGCGAAAATTATCTGATACAATCCAATCACAGCAAAAAAAAACGGGAGAAATCCGGCAGAATCCCGGAAGGAATCGAGAGAAGAAACCCTCAAAGAATTCCAAGGGTAATTCTTGAAGCAATATCGGAAGAAACCTCTGGAGGGATCCTGGAAGAAATTAAGGAAGGAGTCGCAAAGGAGCCCCTGAAGAGAAATCTCGTAAGGCATGCTGGCAAAAATCCTGAAAGAATCCCGGGAAAACTCCAAAGAGCTTGCAGAAATGCTTGGAGATATCTCAAGAAAAATCATGAACAGAATTCCTTAAAGAATCGTGGAGAATCTCTGGAGAAATCGTGGAAGGGATTTCAGCAACAATATCATAAGAAATCCTGAAGAAATTCCTGAAGGAATTCAAGTGAAAATCCCTGAAAGAATCAATGACAATTGAGAGAAATCAAACCCCTTGGGGAATCTTAAGAGGAATTGATAAAGAAATCTTGAGATAAATCTACAGAGTGATTCCGGAAGGAATCTACCCAAGAAACAATGATAGCTGAATAACAGCTTATTCAGCCAAAATTTTTAAAATCAAGTTGAAAAGCAGTTTATTCAGTCATTGTACAGCAAAAATGTTTGTTGGGTATGAAGGATTGCCGGGAGCAATCCCGGATGGAATACCTTATAGAATCCTGAAGAAAGAAACCCCAAAAAATGATTTAAGGAGGAAATTACTAGAGGGATCCTTAGATATATCAATGAAGAAATCCCGGCAGGAATACATGAAGCAATTCCGGGAGAGCCCTTGGAGGAATCTCGGAAGGAATCCTTGTAAAAATCCAGGAAGAAATCAAGAAACAAACCCGGAAAGGATCTCTGAAGGAATCTTTATTTTATTTTATTAAAAAAAAATGCCTTTATTTTATTTGATTTAGAAGTGGGGAGGAAATCTCTGACAGAATCCCGGGAGTAATGAATGAAATATAATACAAGGAGGTATCTTGGGAGGAATCAATGAAGTAATCCGTGGAGTGATCACAGAAGATAAGAATCCTTGGAGAAATCCCGAGAAAAATCACGAAAAGAATCCATTGAAAAATTCTTAAAAATTCCTAGAAAAGTCGTGGCAGGAGACTCTGAAGGAATTGCAGAAGAATTATCTGTATAAAACATGGAGGAATTCGTGAAGGAATGTCAGGAAAAATCCCTGAAAGAATCTTGATGCATTGATTTAACCCCGAGAGGAATACCGAGGGCCCATATAGCCGAGGCGGTAAACGCACGGGTATTCAGCATGACCATGCTGAGGGTGACGGGTTCGATTCCCGGTCGGTCCAGGATCTTTTCGTAAAGGAAATTTCCTTGACTTCCTTGGGCATCTTCGTGCCTGCCACACGATATACACATGCAAAATGGTCATTGGCAGAGGAAGCTCTCAGTTAATAACTGTGGAAGTGCTCATTGAACACTAAGCTGAGAAGCAGGCTTTGTCCCAGTGAGGACGTTACGCCAAGAAGAAGAAGAAGAAGGAATACCTGGCGGTATCTTGAAAATAATAAATTAAAAGTCCCGTGAGGAATCTACGCAGCAATTTCTGGATGAATGCTTGAAGGGTTGGCGGGAGCAATCCCGGAGAAATTCCTAAAGGGATTCCAATAAAATTCCCTGAAGGAATGATTGAAGGAAACCCGAAAGGAATACCTGGAAGAAAGCAACGAAAAATTTGGGACGAATCCATGAAACGATCTCGGAAGAAATCTTCGAGGAAATCCCGAAAAGTATCACGAAAGGAATCCCTTAAAGACTCCTGGAGAAATCGCGGAAGGAATCCCTGAAGTAATTCCTGGAGAAATCTTTGAGTAAATCATTGACAAAATCCTGGGAGCAACCCCTTGCGGTATCTTGAGAGGAATTATTGAAGAAATCTCTGGAAGAATCTACACAAATCTATGGAAGAATCTATCTATAGATGTTTTCAAAGATATTTTCTGTGTTACTTGGGTATTCTGGGAGGAATCCTTAAAGGTTTTCCGGGAGTAATCTCGGAAGGAATACTTTATAAAGGCTTGGAAAATTCCTGAACGAAACTTCTTAGGTAATCCCGGAGAAAAACAATGAAGAAATCTTTGAGAGAATCCCGCAAGGAATACCGGTAGGAATTCATTAAGGAATCCCGGGATGAACCCCTGGAAGAATACTGGAGCAATCCCGAGAGCATTTCCTGCAGGTTTCTTTGAAGAAATTCCCGAATGAATTCCAGGAAAAATCCCTAAAGGTATTCCATAAAGAATTACACAGCGTAACAAAAATTAACTTGTTGTCTGTCTCAAGAGCAAACTTATGTGTCTCCGAAGGTTTTTGGGCCGCTGAATCCGAATCCGGGCTCAGATTTGCTCTAACACGTCACAATTTTGAGCTATACCTCAATTTATAGGGCAAAATATGCGATTTTGGGCTTTTTTGACTGCAAGCCATTAAGCAAGGAAATATTTTTTTTAAGCAATCAAAAGGTTAATTGGTCAATTAACATCTAAATTAACGACTTATGCAAAATATTTCGTTTTACCAAACCGAATTTGATAGTTTTAAGCGATTTATGTTAGGTACGATATTTCCCATACAAGTCACCCTCCAAAAGTTGCATGCAAGTTTTCACACTAACATAAAATGCTTAAATCTATCAAATTTGATTAGGTAAAACGAAATATTTTGCATGAGTCGTTAATTTAGATGTTGATTGACCAATTAACCTTTTGATTGCTTAAAAAAAAATTTTCCTTGCTTAATGGCTTGCAGTCAAAAAAGCCCAAAATCGCATATTTTGCCTAAAAATTGAGGTATAGCTCAAAATTGTGACGTGTTAGAGCAAATCTGAGCCCGGATTCGGATTCAGCGGCCCAAAAACCTTCGGAGACACATAAGTTTGCTCTTGAGACAAAAAAATGTTGCGCTGTGTTAATTAGTAGAACCCAGAAGGAATCTTTGAAAGAATCCTTCGAGGAATTTTATTTAAAAAAAATGCAGGAAAAAGCCCCGGAGGAATCCCGGAAGAAAGCCCTGAAAGAATCCCATGGCATCAATGAAAGAAACTCAAGAGAAATTAATAAATAAATTTCAGAAGAAATACGTGAAGGAATCCCTGCAGGAATTTCTCAAATAACTCTAAAGGAAATCTTGGGAGGAATCTCTATGGGTGTTTTGGGAGAACCTTAAGAAAACTCCGGAAGGAATTCCTGGCGAAATTTTTAACAGAAGTTGAACGAAGCCAGAATATGCCAGCCATGAATGTCAGGAGGATTCCCTGGGGAAACTACGAGATGAACCAGTTCTAATGAACTCGAATGGTTTTGTAAAAGACCCCATTTTTATATTTCTTCACTAAGTCGAGATATAAGAAACAAATATTTTCTTCACCACAGTATACAGCAGACTGCCGTGAATCGCATATCAGTCCCATCTTTGCTGGATTTCCTATGCAAATGGGACAGAAATGCGATTCACGGCAGTATATCACTTGCTCGAAAGATTACTAATTACTAATAATCACATTTCCAGTCTAAGTTTGGCGAGATGAACATACATATTAGCGTGGGACTCAAAAAGACATTTTACTCCTGTACACTTTTTGAGTTCCATTTTGGCCCAATATCAACTGTGCAAAATTTCAGCTCGATCGGAGAAACTATATTTTAGCGTCAGCCGTTTTAAGTTTTCATACGATATACTATGGGGAAAATCACTTTTTCAAAGAAAAATCGTTACAGATTGCCCCTTACTCCCTAAAAATATATCGATGAAAGATTTCTGTTGGAAATTTTACGAGAAACAAACCCTCTGAAGACCGCAAAGCGGTCTATGGCATGTGGAAAAAGTTATTGACTGAAAACCGAATGACATGCCAAAGCTGTTTAACATGTATGGAATAACAATAAATAATAAAATCTCGTCATTTTATCGATCGGGAAAGGCTTAATAACTTTTTCCACGAATGTCGCATCGCTTTGCGGTCTTCGGAGGTCTGATTCCTCGTGAAGTTATCTACAGTAATCATTCAACAACTTATTTTTAGGGATCAATGGGTGACCTGAAGCGATTTTTCTTTGAAGAAGTAAATTTTCAATCGTATGAAAAACTAAGAATGGCGGGCGCTAAAATATAGTTTCTTCGATCGATCTGAAATTTTGCACAGTTGATATGGGACCAAAATGGAACTCAAAAAGGTTGCAGGAGTTGGAGTTTTTCCATTTTTTATATTTTTCCATATAAACCGTGTACCAGGCTAATACATATACACTAAGGTCTTTTTTTTACACGGGGGATACGTACCGTGAAAAAAAAAACCGTGTTAATTCGCGAAACCGTGTAAAAAAATACTGTGCAATTCGTGTAAAAAAACTGAGAGAAATCTAAGTCCACGTGATTTATGAACGGCCCCTAAGAGAGTTAATAAGGAAAGGGAGGAGGGGTAGTAGTAAGGGTTGAATCAAGGAATTAGTGGGGAAGGGGACAAGGGATGGGTTATGGGGAGCAGAGTGCATATTGTTTCCAAGGAAGATAGCAGAGGATATTTTGGGGTGTTAAGGACTGTTTAGACGGACGAAGCGAAGGATCGAGGAGACTATCAACACCCCACAGGTCCGTGGAGCAAGGTGGTGTAGAGAAAGATTTCCAGGACACCCAAGAACTTTCGCGAGTAATGGCTTCAATATCTACGAGCGTAATCGATTGATTGATTGATTGATTGATTGATCAATAACTGTGCAACATCCTACAGTTCCACGGAGCATTATTCTGTAAACAAATAATTTACAAACATGACCTCCAATTTTGATCTCCAAGAACTTCCGCGAGCCCTAAAGATCTACAAACACAGCCAATGTTTACTTGCTACATTACCGATGCGTTGTAATATTCCAGAGGTCCATTGAGCATTGTACTGAAGAGCATTCATTTCTAAATATATGCTAGGTCTTCCATGAACTTCCACGAAATAAAGCCTTAAGATCTATAAGCGTAATCAATGATTTGTTGATTACATTACTGATACGTTGTAACATCCTACAGGTCCATAAATCATTTTTCTGTAAGGAACTTCCAAAGATGTTCTAGGTACTCTAAGAACTTCCACTAGTAAAGACCTGAAGATCTACAAACGGTATCAATGTAGTCACATTACTGATGCAGTGCAACATCGGACCTGTAGGATTGAGCATTTTGCTTAAGAGAATTCATTTCCAAAAATATGCTTGGTTTTTCAGGAACTTCTGCGAATTAAGACCTTAAGATCTACAAGCGTTATCAATGGATAGTTCTTACATGACTGATACGATGCAACAGATCCATGGAGCATAGTTCTGTAGAGAAATAATTTCCAAAGATGATCTAGGACCTCCGAGAAATTCCACGAGTAAAGGCCTTAAGATCTACAAGCGAAATCAATGGATTATCGTTAAATTTCTTATACGTTTTAACATGCTACAGGTCCATGAACCATTTTTCTGTAAGGAACTAATTTCCATAAATGTTCTAGGTCCTCCAAGAACTTCCACGAAAGATCAACAAGCGTTATCAATTGTTTATTGCCACATAACTGATAGAGTATAGAGTCCTGCAGGTCCAGGGAGTATAGTTCTGCAGAGAAATAATTTTCAAAGATGATCGAGGGTCTCCAAAAACTTCCACGAGTATAGACCTGAAGATGTACAAGCGTTGTCAATGGTTTGTTGTCACATTTCTGATACAGTGTTGCGTCCTACAGGTCAAGGGAGCATAGCCCAGACAACCAGTAATCGTATAGGATGTTGCATAAGATGATAAAGTGGAGGCCATATGCGTGCATGCCTCAATTCAGGCGTATGTAAAATGTACGCGCATACAGGCGTGGAGGCGATATAAACTTTAACATCCTATGCAACATCTTATACGATCACTGGTTGACTGGGAGTTCTGTAGAGAAATAATTTCCAAAGATGATCTAGGACCTCTAAGAACTTCCACGAGTAAAGGCCCTAGGATCAATAAGCGTAATCAATGGATTGTGTTATATTCCTAATACGTTGTAACATTCAACAGGTCCATGAAACATTTTTATGTAAGGAACTATTTTGTTCTAAGTCCTCCAAGAATTTCCACGAGTAAAGACCTGAAGATTTACGAGCGTTATCAATGGTTTATTGCCACATTATTGATACAGTATAGAGTCCTACAGGTCCAGGGAGCATAGTTCTGTCGAGAAATAATTTTCAAAGATGATCGAGGGTTTCCAAAAACTTCCACGAGTATAGACCTGAAGATCTACAAGCGTTATCAATGGTTTGTTGTCACTTTACTGATACAGTGTAGCGTCTTACAGGTCCAGAGAGCATAGTTCTGTTGAGAAATAATTGCCGAATATCTTCTAGGTCCTCCAAGAACTTCCATGAGTTATTGTCTTAAGATCCACAAGCGTAATCAATGGATTGTTCTTACATCCTACAGGTCCATGGAGAATTATTGTATAATGAACTAGTTTCCTAAGATGCTTTGGAAACAAAACTCGAATGTCATTCGTCCGAATTCCAAATACCTGAATGACAAACAGTCGAATTTCTTTTGCCCAAAGAATCACTTGCCCGAAAATCCAAATGCATTGTTGCAATACTACATCTGGAATTGCGGTCCAATTGTTTACCATAATGCAAATATTTGAAGATTTAATCCCAAAACCAACATATCATGCAGATTATCGTTGTAGATTAAGTATGCTTATTGATCTTAAGGCCTTTACTCGCGAAAGATCTTGGATTGCCTAGAACATCTTTGAAAATAACTTTTTTATAGAACCGTGCTTCATAAATCTGTATCATCTTACACCGTATAAGTAATGTAAAAGCAACTGAATAATTACGCTAGTAGATTCAGGCCTTTACTTGCGGAAGTTCTGGATGACCTAGAACACGTTAACAGAGCCATGCGCCAAGGACCTTTAGGATGTTTCACCGCATCAGTTATGTAACAACATTTCTTGTAGACCATAAGGCTTTACTTGCGGAAGTTCTTGGATGATCTAGATTTTTTTTTTGGATAGCAGTTCTCTACAGAACCATGCTTCATGGACCTATAGGATGTTACACGGAACCAGTAATTGATTTTGCTTATAGATCATGAAGCCTTTACTCCCAGAAGTTCTTGGATGCACTAGATCATTTTTGAAAATAACTTCTCTGCAGAACTATGCTCCATGGACCTGTAGGATGTTGCACCGTATCAGTAATGTAAAAAAAATCCATCGATTACAATCAGAAGGAGCAACCTTCGGGTTATCTGTTAAGGGTGCTGTGCTGATGTTCATGGATGGATGTAGTTGGGGACACCGACTGAAACATGTTTGTTTACAAAAAGCACTTACCCAAGCAACACAATATTTATATAAAAGTTACAACAGTGCAAGTTTTGGTTGTATATGAGTTTATAAGATATTATTTCAACACAATGTTAGAATTAAATTAACTTTTATACAACCAAAACTTGCGCTGTCGTAACTCTTATATAACATGTGTGTTGCTTGAGTAGGCCCCTTTCCACATGTTATGCTAGAAAACAGGTTATGTTGCGTGAGTAACTGTAGACAACTCCCAGGTAACCACTAAGCATTTGAATAAGCCGTGTATCAGCCCGTATTACGCATTTAAACTGCTTGCTGCCCTACAAAAGCAGTTCGAATGCATATCTGTCTTGAGTTAGCACAAGCTGTGCTGCTCAAAAGCTTTCGGCTGTTAATTAGCATTTCAACTGCTTGAAGTGGTTTCACTTGGGAGCATACAGAATGCTTTTCAACTGCTCTTTAAATGCTAGGAGTGAAAAGGTCGGGAGATATGTTACGCATTTGGAAACACATTTTGTCTCTCTCTTACAGAGCCTATGCTTCTGTTTACAAATTTGTGCATCTTATTTGTTTCTTCATTTTCCCCTACTCATCCAAAAGCACCAAAGAAAACATTACTGCAGCTGGATTGGATTGGGAACTTTTCCATCAAAAATTCACCAATTATTTATCATTTCGTCGGAAAATATGTGCCGAATAGGTGGATGCTTTGGTGGATCATAGATTGAAAGAGGGAAGAAACAATCATATTCCACAGATATTTAAAAGAAGGGATCGTAATGCTCTACAACAAAGAAAAATCTCAATGAAAACAAGTTTTTGATGCTGAATCTGAAGCTGTTATCGAATCATTCTTTATGTTGGCGATTAAATCAACGCACGCCACCGGGACAGCTTTAGCATCATGGATCAGGAGCAACAGAATCCGAAGCAGATATGATTAATCAATCACCGGATCGTAAGTTCAAACCTACATCACTACAAAAATCTGCAAAAATGTACCACCTAGCACCGGCTGGAATATGGAAGGACGATGAAGCGGGGAAGCAGGCTGAGAGAACGAGAAGCAGACGTCAATCTATTTTTGTTTTTTTTTTGCACGACGAGGCGCTACGCTTCTTTGACATTTCGTCACGACGTTCCTGAAGGGATAGCACTAAGACAGCCCGTTATTTTGCCAAAACCTGCTGTGAGGTAGCACTATAGGTGCATATACGGCTAATTAGCATTAAACGCCTTGTCGTAAAGGCTACTATAATGCTAACGGAATGCTATTTTAAATGCTTACTGGTTACTTGGGCTGTGTAGTCCAATTCAATGCAATATACTGTCAAAAAAATTTCGTAATTCATCTTTAAAAAAAATGATTATAAAAGTTCAGAATTGAATTGTCCTACAGCATGCATTCAGGTAATCAGTGTTCGATTTGAAGAAACAATATCACTAGAAAACAATTGAATGTATCAAATCGGTTTGTAAGTAAAAAGAAAATCGGGATAAGGGTTTTAATCCCACTAAGAACGTCCATCTTTAGATAGATACGTATTTTAACCGCAACTGTAAGGTCATCTTCAGTGTCGTATTAAGTCGAGTCATTGGGAAATCAGGCCGTGATTCGAACTGAAACACTTATCACTATATTTTTCAAGATTATTATTTTGCTTTGTCTTCCTTTTGCATACTTTGTTGTTTAAAGTAGTGAAAATTTGTAATATACAATCCCAGAAAACACAACAGTTCGGCTATAGAAAATAGTCACCCCAGTTTATATACCAATTATTTAGCTAATTAATAATTTGTACATTTCATTTGTTCATTTTCTGGTTATGTATCTGACATTGATGCTATACTATGCGGTGGTCATCATCAATCTGGTTTTTGGCGAGCAGAAAATTCCTTTCAGATAATTAATTATTACCTACATGATTTGCCGCGTGGTGAATATCCATATTTGTAACCAAAGAGAGGCCACACACGGGGAACTGGTGGACCTGTAAAGTGGTTTAAAAGGTTGGTTCCTACGCGATGGATGCGTACACTTCCTGCTGGGGATCCTCTTCTTGTCCCTCCCAAGTAATGTGAGCGTGAGCGATGGCGTCATTCTAATTATATAAATTAGCACGCTGTTTAAGTTGGATCGAGAATCATTGCCGTCGTCGTCGGTTAAATATAGTTACAGACAGAAAGGTGGCAATGGCGAGAGGCGTGATGCTCAATGTTTATGGATCGTTTATGTCCGCAGATGGTCAACCGATGATGATGGCGGTCGTTCATTATTGTGTGAGCATCACTTCGTTTTAATTACTGAATGGATGCTATCGTGGGAGATTTACCTGGTTACCAGTGACGGTACGGGATGTATCTCAATGGATCCATTTTTCGGATTTATTTATTGGTGCAACAAACTAATTGGCTTGTGATAATTGAAGGCTACGAGATTTGAAGGCTTTTTTCCGCATGATGAAGCATGAACGGTCAGCTTAGAAAGATTTAGCCATCAATTATGTTTAACCTTTCACAGCTCTGAGACAGTTGGACTGGTTCTCATCAAGAAATTCTAGTCAACCCATCAAGTACATTCCCGCGATGGAAACATTGTTTAGTCATATTTAGTTGCAACGTTCGTTATGCAATTCTCCTTGTCATAGTTCGAAGGAATGTGAACAATGGGATGCCTGATTTTCAAAGGATTATCTTTCAAACGTGTTGATTGAGAAATCATCCTTCTTCTGCCGCAAGCTGCAATGTAGAAAGCGCAACAGTTAGAGATTAGTGCAACAAAT
>NC_085138.1:325811580-325895714 GCF_035046485.1 Aedes albopictus
ATAGAACACTCTCTCAGCTCCCGCACTGCAGATCGGAGGTTCATCATTGAGGTGCTGTCAAAAACACATAACATTCCACGACGTGCGAACGGAACGGAAGCTTTTTTCCAACTTTCGTCAACCATCCATTGGGCATCAACTGATGTAACGATGTAAATTCGTTCAAAAAGGGATGGTATCGATAGGTTTACCCAAGATAAAACAGTGGGCGAACTACATATAAAGAATTTGTCAGCTCGGCTCAAAAGTCCATTAGTCTTGATAGAAGATCTGGTAGCTCGATTGTCACAATCCTAACTAACAACAACTTATTATGTTAGGTAGTCGTCAGCAAACCCATAAAAATGTAAACCACCATTATTGAGTTGCCTCAATAGCGTAGCTACTACAAGATTCCATAAAAGACTCTCCCTAGGGGGCATCCACAAACACTCAATTTTAAGTATTTGGTGAATCCAAGCTGAAATCGTTGGAGATATATGTACCAAGAAATTGTGCAGCTTCCAATGTGGCATCGAAAGGCACCCTGAATACAAAGAATAAACATAGAAAGATTGCCATCTCTTTTTCTATGCAAACGTCAAGCGACATACAAGTGGCGCTCTCTAAGAGTGTGTATCAAGCAGTGTTGGCAGCGCTTGAAAATTGAAGCGTTTTACCTCAGACGAATCAAAATTTGCTCTTCTTTGATCGGCGCTTTACAACCCAAAGCGGTAGCAATATGCCTTCGTTGGCTAACATGTTTCTGAAGCAAGTGGAAGCGGGAGCAATAAAAATTATGAGTGAGAGTGAGGAACGACGATTCAGCGCCGTGCGGCTCTCTGAATCTCTCTCTTCGCCGGTGTATACGGCAATGAATATACTTGATTATTATCTCGTTATTACAGTGCAAATGACATAAACTCGAATTGAATCGATTATAATAGTCACGTCCATCTTTCTCTTATAAACAAATTGATTGTTTCTACAAGTTTTGAGCAAAAAATGAATCCACTGAAACATTTACGCATCTTCAGCCTCACCGCAGCAAGTGAGAAATAATCGTTACCAGTCAATATGCTTCTCCAGCCAACCGACCGATGAGGAATAGTGGTCGCGGTTGGTTCGGTTTCTCCTTGCTCCCTGTGCGTGTTCGTTCGTAGTGATGGTTGGCGCTGATGACTGATCGTACCATTCATATTCACTCAATTTCAAGCACTGAGTGCTGGTAAAATCACACTCAAAGCACACTCATGGAACGCTACTGCGTGAGTAAACTCGCGCGCGATTCTGAATCATTTTCTCACGCGCGAGATTTTCATGCAAAATCTCGCTCTCACGAGTCAAGCGCCGAAATCTCGTTCGCTTGTAAAACGACTCCAAATCAATATGAAAGACATCCAGTGTTGTTGTACGATAGGTTTGCTTTTGTTCTATCATAGAATCCTGAAAACTTCGATGTAAATAATAAGAAAACCAAGAAATAACGCAATGGGTGAAATCGCGAGTCAACTCATGCATGATTTTTTTTGGCGGTGAGTTTGGCGAGTCAAGAATTGCGCGTGAAACAACTCAAGCATGAGATTTAAGAATTTGAGTTTTCACCAACACTTGTATCAAGGTAGAAACTTTCTGTATCACACTACCACATGAAAATTCATCTTGCATTCGTAGATAGCGCTGTGGTAATGTCTCCCAGAGCGCCAGCGGAGTGGGCATTCTTGATATGATTATTCTTTGCTAGATATCTAAGAAAACACCCAGTCAAGATTGCCTTTGAAAGCATGCTTTCTCAATATCGTAAACAACTTGGTGTAAAAGAGTCACATTGGAAATAGATTGGTGGGCATGTTGGATCACATGAAGAGGCATATTAGCCAAATGAACATTACGGATGTGATAATCGACAATGTATTGTAAGCATTTCAGTTGTAGACCATTGTCAAACTGATAGGCCTGAAACTTTTTGCTTATGTTGAAAAAAATGAAGATTAAAGCTATTTAGTGACCACACAATCGATTCTATAATCGATATACTTCGAACCGAAGTTAGAGAATAATAACTACAAGAAAAGACATCAGGTTCAACCGAAGATGCAACGAAATTCGTTCACATGTAAATTCTTATATTTCGCAGGGATTCAACCGACTCTGACTTCACTCAAACTGAAAACATTTGTACAAAGGTTTATCCAGCATGAACCGGATCTCTAAGCAGACTCTAACATTTCCTCTTTAGCGGATACCATGAAGGTTGGACGGTTGCCTATAATAAAGTAAGCCACGATCTCAAATTAATATCTGAGGTGACCCAGATGATATGGTGAGCATTGCCATTCCTAGCAATTAGTGGAAAACCTGAAGAAGTACAGTATGCGATGACTTGTTTGAAAGCCCCTACAGATAGACGATTCATCATGCGGTAACTAAAACGCACAATAGACGTTGTTCCTGTAAAAGTTTACAGCAGATACAATAATAGTTACAGCACTAACATCTCTGGTAGTTGCTTGAAAGACAAGTGTAGCAACGATTGCATTGTTGACAGGCACACATACTCGAGGCAAGACACGCCTAGATAGAGGTTCACCTTAAGAAAGAAAGGTTCTTGAACTGCAGCCTCTTGATGTTCTGCTATAGAAGTGTCCAATAAAAATTGCATTTTCAAATTAAAAACCATTTCCTAATACAATTTCTCAACCTGAGATCAACGAATTTCCGTTGTTTTTTCAATGGTCATTTAAAAACTTTACATAAATAGCTAGATTTTATCAGATTTTTCATGTATATATGCTGTAAATTGCTTTGACATTTCCGCCATAAAAAAATACTTGCGAGAAGAATATTCAAATAGTGCCTACAGCACAGAAAAAAAAAAAACAGCAGTCAAATCAGTTCGAGGTGTTATGAAAATTCTATCTCAAACTCCATCAGAAGCATCTTAAGAATTCTTTACATGAATTACTGCTACATCTTCTCTAAACTTTTCATTAGAAATTTTAACAAGAAGCTTGCCCGATGTTGCTTCAACAATTTAAACATGACCTTTGAAGGAAATTCTTCCAAAAACGTCACAAAAACCCACGAAGTAAATTCACAAGAAATAATCCGCCAGTCTTTCATGCTCATATTAAACAAGAAGCCCTTCATAAACTGTATCAAAAATATTTTAAGTAATTGTCTCAATGCTTCAGGGATACAGAAAATCCTGCATCCTAAAAACTTTTCTATAAATTTCACATTTCTTTTTCTCTACACACTTCAAAAATATTAGTGGGTTCGGCTTTTCGCGCACAGCCGACTGTTCATCAAACTCAAAAACGGATATCTCAGTAAAAATAACGTCAAAGTTGCTGAGATCTCGGCAATGTTGTTATTTGCCGAACACTCAGCTGTGCGGGTCTCGGTGAAAGTTGAGAAAATGCTGAGATCCCGGCAATCCAAATTAAGTGTGTAGGAATTTCACCAAGCGGGGTTTTTCTCCAGAGGGCTCTAAGGAAATTCCTTATGGGATTTCTCCAAGATTTTTCCTGGGAATTCTGGGGATTTTTTGGATATTCCTTCAGAGATTCATTCAATAGAACTTCCTCAGATTTCTTCAGAAATTCCTTTACAATTTTTATTTTTTAGTAATTCCTGCTGGGATTCCTTCTGAAATTCCTTTGAGTTATTTTTATCTGCAGAGACTTCTTTTCAGGAATTGTTTCAGAAATTTTTGCAAAGGATTTCTTCAAAAGCTTTCCATAGATATATGTATTGCCATTTTACTGCTCTTAATGTCTTCATTAAGCAGCTAAAACTCCTGTTGATTCTAGTATCCTTTGTATCACCTTCCCTTTCCAGAAAAGAATTTACCACAGTCGTAAGCAGTCGGTCAAAAGTTCGTTCATGGAGTTTTTCAGGAGTTCTTCTAAAAAATTCCAAACAAATTCTACATTGCCAAAATTTATTCCAAGGTTTCTCCCGGAACATTTTGAGAAGATCCATCAGTGATTTCTGTAGAAATTCTAGGATTTTTTTCAGAAATTGCTCTTGCGGTTTCATTACGATGTCTTAAGAGATCCCTGCAGAATATTTTCAGATTTTCCTGCAGGGATTTTTCAGAAGTTCTTTCAGAAATTTCACACAAATAACTGATTTTTTTAGGGATTTCTAAGAATTCCCTGAAGGATTGTCTCGGGAATCCCTTAAAACCTCCTAGAGATACCGTTGCAATCTCTTAGAAGAAATTCTTGGTTTCCTGGAATCCCTGAACAAAAACTCGTGAAGCCATTTCTGAAGGTATCTTCTGAGCAATTCTTGAGTGAATGTTTAGGAAAATACCTAGGAGAATACCAGTAGAAACACGTTAAGATACCCCTTATTTCTCGGGAATAATTCATGAGAGACTTATGGAGGAGCTCTGTAAGTAATACCAAGGAAGAATGAGGAATTTCTCCGTAGAAGAATTTTAGAAGCAATCTCTTAAAAATGCCTGCAAAAATTGCAACCAAAAGTATTGATGGAATACATTTTTGAGGAACCCCTGGAGGTTTTTTCTGAAGGAATCCTTGCAGGTGCTCCGAAAAAATCAAATGATTATATTTGTACTTCACTGTCAAATTTTTAACTCAATCGGCCACAGGAGAGCAAAGTTACAGCATATCAAAGTTCGTCATTTTGTATAAAATTGGCTTTCACTGCTTTTTTTTATGAGCACAGCTACCTACCTCTGAAGGAATTGTTAGAAAAATTATTTATACATTTTTTTAAGAAATTTGTGCACAAAAAACCCTAAACTACTACCTGGAGAATTTATCTGAAGAGAGTCGTGCAGAAATAATCGAAAAATCTCTGATTTTTTTTTTAGAGAACCCCTGATTTAATCAAATATTAGTTTTTGATGGAATCTGAAAGAACTGCAGATTTTCATAGAAAAACTCCTTGAAATTTTACAAGGTTCTGGAGTAATTTCTGTAGGAATTGTAGAGAATACAGGTCGGACTCGATTTTCCGGAGTCGGGTTCTGATGCTTCTCAAATATATATTTGGGGAACGAAATGCCCTATAAAGCTGAAATTTTAACATTTTGTCAAACCAACTTTGATTTGTAATCAGTCCAAATGTCAGCTTTTCAGAACAATCCGTTTGCGAGATATTATTTTGGTAACCCGACTCCAGATCGAGTCCGACCTGTATTTGAAAAAAAAATATCTGAAAGAATCCCTGAAAGAAAGTCTGAACAAACCCAAAGCAATGCCTGATGGAATACCCGAAGAAACTATTGGAGAAATCCCTGGAGGAACTTCCATAAACAATCTCTTGAGAGTTGTCTAAAGGAGTTGTGAGACTACCCAAGAAAATCATTGAATAAATAGAGTAATATCTGAAGGAACTTCACACTTAGAAAAAATCACTGACTTCGGTAATGTTTTACCGAAATCTCAACCGATAAATTAGTTTTACAGGAAAGATTCGGTAAAAATAGCAACTTCGATAGAATTTGATCGATAAACGATAACATTTTACCTAAATTTGGTATTTTTTTTTAATTTCCGTTAAAACCCGTTACTAAACGTTCAGCAGCTGACACTGCGATAAAAATTACCGAACACGACTAGCTGTGTTCTTTAGATTATTGCTTGAATAATAATTTCCGAAAAAGTTTTTGGAAAAGTTTCTGAGTTTCTAGAGGAACCCCCTAACGGAATTCTGGTAAGAATCTGCGATTTTTTATAAAAAAATACTCCTGGAATTGCATTTGAAAAAGCGTTTAAGAAGAATGCCAGGAGAAACCCCTGTAGAAATTCATAGAAGAATTTCTTGAAAAATTTCTCGAAGAATTTTCAGAGAAGTCTCAAAGAAAAACTTGTGAAAAAATTTAACAATATTTCTGGAGGAATTTAGAATTAAAAAAAAACTTACGTAGAAATCCCTGAATGTGTTAAGGAATCCCAGAAGAAATTTCGGATGGAATTTCTGAGGAAACCCCTGGACCAGTTTCAAGATGAATCTTTTAAGAAACTCCTGAAGAAGTGCCAAGGAATATTCCTGGGGAAATTCCTGAAAGAATCCCTGAGGAATTCTTGGATAACTTTTAAAGAAATCTATGGACAGGAATGCATTTTGGAGGGATACTAAAAGGAATGTTTAGAGGAATACTTGCTATAATAATTCTGGGAAATCCTTCGAGGATTTTTTTTTCTGTACACAATCCAGGATTTTTTTGATAAATGTTTAAAGAATCCCAGTGTGTGGATTTTTATCGCGAACCACTGAATGGTCGGGATCGGGAACGCTCCTCGAAATGCTGTTCATTCTCTTGTCCGGTTCGATACGAGAGCGCAATCAAGAGAGAAGATGCTCGATGACGCTAATGAAAGCGATGTATTCGGTAAGAATATTTTATTGTCATAATTCTTTTTTATTGTGACTACACATCCTGCAACAACGTCATGAATACAGTTAAATTAAATAGTAGTTCACGTTTTTAAAGCGAAAACGCATTAAATACTGATAAAAATAACGATTATTTACAGTTGTCCCAAGCCAACGATGAGAGATCATCGGTAAGTGTTACACTTAGCGATGCCCGCTCATCGCTGCAGCTTGTCTATATCGGAGGAATTCCACGGAGTCATGTCAGTCGATCCTGAGCGACCATTTCAAAAATATCTGAAACTTTGCACAGTTTTTCAATTTCATCTAAATCGCCATTTTTCGATATTAAACCTTCATATTCACTCACGACTAACTTTTCAAAAGGGTGTATGCGAAAATAGTTCAAAAATATTCTAAAAGCTGTACAGCAAAAACGGATTGTTCGATTGTTATGAATTTTTCAGCAAAGTTAGATAACTAAATGATGATTCCTTAGAAAATATACACTGTAAAAAAATTATTTTTTTACTTTAAAAAAATATGATCTTTGTCACAAAAACTCAAATATCTCAAAACCCTATCTTTTTACCAACGTCAATTTTTTAGGGGAAATGGCCCATTATATCAGCTATCTACCATAAAATTTTGGTGATGGTAAACTGATAAACAAAAAAGTTATGACATTTCAAACATTTCACAATTTTTACATTTAGTAACAAAAAAAAAATTTTTTCTGTGTAAATTATTTCGAGAATTATATTTTGATGTTGATTTTATTGTAAAGGCTACCGCCTGAATTAAACAAATTGTTTTCATGATATTTTTGTTTGATTATTCATAATTGCTGTAGTATCTATTTGAAACTTAGACGCGATCCAGTGTTGTGATCAAAAACATTGAGAGTGTCATACTTTTTATTGTACGTGACTGGTGAAAAAATCCCTTGTTAGTGTTGAAAAGCTGTTGATTATAAGAAAAATGGAATTAAACTTATTTTTAAGAGAAAAGCTGTATAATAAAAGTTTTATATACGCGTATACGTCTAGTTTATCTAAAAAAAAAATTACCTCTTAAAGAACAGACTTTATGATCGGAAGAATGTGAGTAACTTCAACAACAACAAATGCATGAGAGGTACATACCATAGACAAACAGACGAAACGCCTAGAACAATTTTCGTGAAAATCCATCGCCCAGTTCACACTAACACCACCTGGTGGAAATGTTTCACGAAACACTGCGTTGTGCAATATCGTCATCAGAAGGCGCTGGTGTGAAACGTCAAACGCACGATGGGCGCTCTTCTGGTTATGAAAGCCACAACCAAGATTCAAAATGATCGTTAAAGGCGTGGTCAATGAAAATTTCGTCAGTGTTACGTTTGTGTGTCTGTATACATACCATGACAATGCTCACGAAAAAGCAAAGAAATACTTCGCTATGGATATTAAATTAATTATTAGTAATTTTTTTCTTCAGTCAAGCAAACAACACCAAACTAGTCAGTTAAAACTAATAAGTGATTTTGTTTATTATAATCTAACGAACAACATGAACAGTCGCTTTCTCAAAGGTCTTCAACTCAACGCTCTCTTGTAGACCGTTTGATGAAAAAAAAATGTTCAAAAGAGTTACGAAATCTCACCGAA
The DNA here is from genome assembly GCF_035046485.1 of Aedes albopictus. Classification (NCBI taxonomy): domain Eukaryota; kingdom Metazoa; phylum Arthropoda; class Insecta; order Diptera; family Culicidae; genus Aedes; species Aedes albopictus. The sequence goes on from NC_085138.1 coordinate 325,819,569, forward strand.
AGCACCATAGATAAACTGAAAGAGACTCGTTATGCCCAAATGCCCACATTGAATACAAATTTACTTGCACGTCCTGCCGTCTAGACTTTGACAAACGAGCCATCTGTATATCATCGGTGAAGCAGGGCGCAGGAAGTTCTAAAACGACAACAACTGAGAAATTGCCAGAAGTGCTAAGTGCAGAGAGTCATGCCACCGCACCATCAGCGACATCTGTTTAAACAATTTAATCACGCCCCTTTTCAAAAATGTTTTGGAATATTCTTCAACATCTATACCCATTTCAATATTTTTAACGTTGCAAAACACGCTCTCAACATTCATCTTGAAGAAGAGGGAAAACACTTGTCCTCAAATGTAACAGCAAATTAATGAATAAGGTACACCGGGGCAAGTTGAAACGGGTGGGGCAAGATGAAACAGCGGGTTAACATGATGTTTTCTAATGATAATAAATAGTTTGATCGCCGTAACGCATAGTTTTTGATTCAAACAATCTTTTAACGAAAGATAAATTACAAAATTGTATTGAAATCTGTTTCAAAACTTCGTGTTTCATCTTGCCCCACCCATTTCAACTTGCTCCGGTGTACCTTAAACGACTAATGCGCGGAGGGCGTGATAAAATCGGAACATTACTGTACATATAATATTTTTTTTTTTTTTCTGTTCGGGTGAGCCACTGCGACCAGTATTTAGATCTTTTGTGGCATTACCCGTATCCTTAGTACAGGGGATAGACAAAATGATCGGGACAGGCAAAATTTTCACTTTTCAAAAAATGTCCAATTAGCTGTAACTTTGCGAAAAGTGCATGCAATATTCTCAAATTTTCACTGTAAGTTGATCAACAAGTTGTGTATCTCTGGACAAAATTTAGAAAAGACCGGGCTATTCTGCGCGAAGTTATAAGTATTTTAGAAAAAGTTAGAATTATCCGATAGCCAACTTTGAGCTGTTATATCTCCGGATTCAATGATCCGAATGCAATGAAATTTTGTTCATTTATGACTTATATCATGAGCTCTGAAAAACGTTTGACTCAACTTGAAATTATTAACAAGAGAGAAAGTTATAGCGATTTCATTAATTTTTTGATTTTATAGTAAATTGGTCTATTTTAAATATGCATCCCATTACTTTTTCAATGAATTGTCGGCTATGTTGTTTCTTTCTTTCTAAACATATCTGCATTCAAGACAATTATAGGGAATTTGAATGAACCATAATTAGCATCTTGAATTTTGAGGCGATGTTGAAATTTAAGAAAATTTAGTGTTTTATTAGAAAAATAATCTAACCGTTATAATTTTCTTCCGTGTAAAGTATTTTAAGTTAAGTCAAAATTTTTTCAAAGCCCATTATATAAGTCATGAATGGTCAAAATTTCATTGCATTCGGTTCATTGAATCCGGAGATATAACAGCTCAAAGTTGGCTATCGGATAATTATACCTTTTTCTGGAATCTTTCTAACTTCGTGCAGAATAGCCTGATCTTTTCCAAATTTTGTCCACTGATACACAACTAGTTGATCAACTCACAGTGAAAATTTGAGAATATTTGATGCACTTTTCGAAATGTTACAGCTATTTGAAAATTTTTTGAGAAGGGAAAATTTTGCCTGTCCCGATCATTTTGTCTATCCCCTGTATTTAGAGCATGTCGTACTACTCCATTGTCATTGAGAGGCAATGAAGCATCGATTTCTGTACAGTTCCTGTTTTGTTATCCCAGAGGTGTAAGAAATCGATTGCGATGAAAAGGTTCCGTTATCATAGAGATTTAAATCTCAGTGAAAGAGCGGCCCTAATCAAACACAATCTATTTTAATTCTGAGAAAAACAAAACGGTGGTACTGATATTTATCCATGCATCGGAACTCTAGCCCCATCCATGTCTTGCTTCTAGTTTAGTCCCAGGACAACAAAGAAAAACCCGGGACTTTAGGCTAGTTGCAAAACTCTGTCAAATTAGAGAATGTGTTCTACAATAAGAATGCACGTGAGTCCTTGAATTACCAGAACTTAACAGTCCTTGATAGGTTAGTACGCAATCAGATACGTAAAGCATGTTTGTTTTCCTAACATCAAGTGTAGTCTCGGGTGGGCAAAGTCCGATTCTTTAAGGTGAAGATATGACGAAGCCACACTTCGAATTTTCAAGAGCACAAATCTGAAGAACCGAATTTCGGTTTACGCTGAAAAGTTGATCGATTGGTCACCACCAGCGGGTCACCAATCGATCAACTTTTCAGCGTAAACCGACATTCGGTTCTTCAGATTTGTGCTCTTGAAAATTCGAAGTGTGGCTTCGTCATATATTCACCTTAACTATCAGCAAGGCAGAATAAATGCAATTTTAGAAACTGTCACCAGTAACAAGGACTTTGTACCGTGAATCCTTATTACCAAAACACATTACCCCAACTTGACATCCGGCACTAGGGTTCGGTTTGGTAGATCTTGAACCGTAACGCAACACATAAAGGCGATCTACCAACGTTACGGGCTCCGTTAAAGATCGAGCATATTTTAAACCCCCTCAACCATTCATCCATCAGCACGGGTCGCCTGACACCTTGGATTGGGGTTCCCTGTTTAGTGGATTTTTACCCCCGGAACAGGTGGTCCGTAGTGTTATTCTTAGCCAATTGAGACAACCGCTACCGACACTACACAGCTATCTAGGCTGATCGGGAAAAGAAGTTAACATTGATGGTTAACTTCATATGGACCCGAACAGCCGGCAATACATATAATATACATAATACATAATAAAAACAGCTTGTTTTACTCACGCACGACCATTAACAATAAAATCAGCATCAAACTGCGATTTCCGGCCGAAATAATTTACACTTAAAAAAAATATTACTAAATGTGATAATTGTGAAATGTTTTAATTGTCATAACTTTTTTGTTTATTAGTTCATCATCACCAAATTTTTATGGTAGATTGTTAATACAATGGACCGTTTTCCCTAAAAAATTACGTTGGTAAAAAGATAGGGTTTTGAGATATTTGAGTTTTTGTGACAAAAATGATATTTTTTAAGATTAAAAAAGATTTTTTTTTCACAGTGTATATTTTCTTAGGAATCACCATTTAGTTATCTAACTTTGCTTAACAATAAAATCAGCATCAAACTGCGATTTCTGACCGAAATAATTTACACAGAAAAAAATATTTACCAAATGTGAAAATTGTGAAATGTTTGAAATGTTATAACTTTTTTGTTTATTAGTTTACCATCACCAAATTTTTATGGTAGATTGCTAATATAATGGACCGTCTTCGCTAAAAAAATTACGTTGGTAAAAAGATAGGGTTTTGAGATATTTGAGTTTTTGTGGCAAAAATGATATTTTTTAATGTTAAAAAAGATTTTTTTTCACAGTGTATATTTTCTTAGGAATCACCATTTAGTTATCTAACTTTGCTGAAAAATTCATAGCAATCGAACGAACCATTTTGGCTGTGCAGATTTTTGAATATTTTTGAACCATTTTTACATACACCCTTTTGAAAAGTTAGTCGTGATTCAAAATTAAAATTTGATATCGAAAAATGGCGATTTAGATGGAACTGAAAAACTGTGCAAAGTTTCAGTTCAATAGAAAATCATGAATTAAAAAATTTGCTTAATTTTGATGCTGTTGCTTGGAATCGCTCATCGGAGTATCTTCTTTGTGTTCCTTCGTGAACCATGCGACTCGACGAGAGAACATACACCGCTTGGTAATTGAAACAGAACCAACAGAAGGGAAGAAAAACTGCCGAGTGGTTCACTTATCACTTTTTCGTCCAAACACTGAAGAATCCTTAGAGGATGTCTGGTGGTGATCCTGTTGATTTTTTTTTACAAATGTTATTCTTGCAAAACTCATAAAAGGAATTTCTGCAAGAATGTCCCATCCGCGGTAAACTCATACAAGTTTTTTTTGCTGCATTTAGCCCTTTAGCTTGTTGGCACTTGAAGCGTTTGGAGGGTTGTAAGTAGCTTCGTGTTTTGTAGGTTTATTGTTTTGTACATTTGTATATCTTCAACGCGGTGATTTTTTTTTCGAACAATCGTATAGTGGAGTATGAGATCGTCTTTCTTGCACTCTCAAAACGGATTGAAAACATCATCCTTATTTATCATAGGATTCAGTGAAATTTCACCAATTTGAATATGGTATCGGGATGCTTCGTTGGCATAGTCCCCTCGTTCGGCCTATCTTAACGAAAACCAAAAACTCAAACAAACACGCATAACTGCGGAGAACGGAAAAGCTATGCGACAAACAACTGTAACATTTTGTTTCAATTTTAGCACTTTGGAGCATCCATATGGAATGAAAATGACACTTTGTTTAGCTTTTGTAGACGCCATGATTCTTCGGCTTAGTGGGTAGTCTATACACATGATCATAAATGGCATGATTCTGGGACATTTCCAATTGACTTTTCGATAACTGAACATTTGATGCAACGGTCAAAGACGCTTTTTTGAACTTAATATATGTACTAGTTTTCAACGAATAATAACTTTTTTACAAATTAATTGTAGGCCGAATACCCGAGCAGAAAAGAATAAAAACTGAATAACATTTCAAGGTATTAATGTTAAATACTATCATACCGCGATATGCCCTTCATTAGTTGGACTAAAACGAATACCATAATTTTGTATGAATAACATCTAGAAAACATCAAACCTTGTTATTTCAATAATTAATGCATACCAAAATGTTTAATAGCTGAGTTTGTTATTCAAAAGGTATTGAATAACAAAGTAATAACATTTCTTACTATTAATTTGCACTTTTGTTCGACAGCTCCATGGTGGAATAGCAAAACTTGTTATTCAATTATTTCACTCACTGGTAAATCAACAAATACCACATCAATACCAAACTCTGCTCGAATACCTCCAATTGTTATTGTGATGTTGTAGAATAATTTAATAATAACAATTTTAGGTAGGAGAGCACAAGCTGTTCTTTGCATGGTATTTGTAAGGTATTCCCCTCTGCTGGGGTATTGAGGACATTTTCTTCACTATGTACCCAAATCTTGGCTCATTAGTAAAGTGACGTCTACAATATTGCTTGCATATGAACCAGAAATAACGAACAGGAAGAAAGATTTTGTGTACGGTGATTGTAGAAATATAATACAATATTTGGGTTGCGTTGTTTTTGTTACTAAGAAGAAATAACTGTATTTAATTTGATTTATTTAAAGTTTTGTGAAAATTTGACTCCGAAAATGTAATTTGAAAGTAAGATTGATGAACAAACAGTGATGATACTTCAGCAGAAATGTCGCAAAAAAAATGAGAGAATACGTGGTTCTAGTGCTCGGAAAGCAATCGGCCAACGTTCTGTCCACTAATAGGCCAATTTTTATACCATGGACCAACATTGCATACCATTGCATCGAATCTTTTCAATGTAATTAAGCAAGTTCATGAATATTTACGTTAGTTTACTTCCAAGTGGTGAAACATGCATTGTCTAGAGTGCGTGATAGGGTGAACATATCATTTCTAGTGCTACTAATTCTTGAGTTATGGTCAAAATTGTCAAAGCGGTTTGCATATTAGGCCAAGGTATGGTACATATACCCTATTCAGAGAGCATTCCATTTTTCAAAGGTTGTACCTGCAGCCATTTCTTATATCTGTTAGTACAACAATAAAAGCCATGCATAACACCCGAAGTGAGATTTTCAATAAATGCGGTGAATTTGTTTGCTTTGCAGATGATAGAGATACTAAACAGTAGGTGAATCAAAACATAACAGGCTTCAATAAGGAAGAGGAATGCTATGAAAAGCTGCTTTGTTTTGGAGATAAAGTATGATTCCCAATATGTACAGCAATATTTTAGTGGTGATGTGAAAAGATTTAGATTATGCATACTTTACCACCGTCTCCATACAGACATCCGACAAAATAAATGAATGAAGTTCATTAATTACACTAGTTTACAGCATTTTTGAACTCGGTAAGCTGATGATCATTTTTGGTGTAGAATCATGCCCTGAGTTTGAAAACGCGAAAGAAAAAAAAATACAGTAGAGCGGAAATTTTTTCGACTTTCCATGCAAAGTTGATGATTTGAAATCGACTTTTGTTCTATTTTTAAGCAAAGTCGCTCATTTCAAACATCTCATTCTCCGTAATCAATGCTCCGATTGAGCTGAAATTTTTACTGTAACTCGCCTACATATGTCAAATAAACGCCGAGAAAGAATATTTAAGTTGGTTTTTTCTTATTGAAAAAAATACATTTCTTCAAAAAATTTTGAGAATTTTGCTAAAATTTAAGAAGATCGTCCCTAAAACTCGCCAATATCTTGAATTTCATCAATCTGACGCAAAACCTGTATTCAGATGATCGAATGGTATTGTATTCAGCTTTTAATTTATGGAATAAGATTTAAAATTGGTTGAACAAAACGCAATATATTTGAATTTTAGTAAATTACATATTTTGAAAAGTTGCAGAACTCGATATTGAGCTAAAACTTAAAAACTGTTCTACTTAAAATTTTTTGAAGGTCGGTTTCGAAATCAGCACTTCAAAAATGTTGGTCGTTGACAGAAGTTCACGACTTTCATTTTATTTTGTAAACTTGTGTTATTCATCGAATATATCGCCTAGTAGAGTGGATTCAAAATATTATTCAACAAGGATTTGTTTTAATTGGAATCTATCTACGGAGGATAAACTGGAGCAGATATTGAGCAGGCCTGAACCTGTAATTAAAAGTTTCTTCTGGTTGCACTTTTTTGCATCTCTCCTCATTATTGATGGATGTTTTAGTGACGGTTCTGTTCATTGTTATGCAGCTCCCGTGCAGAGCGTGTAGGTGTATGATGATGATTAAAGTTTGCCTCCAACAATGCTTCCAAAAGAGGCAAATGTCTTTCACGATGTGAATGATGATGAAACGAGCCCCCCTCTCGCCAACGTGAATATCATTTTTCTTTTGTTTGCGACAGGTCGCACTGAATGGTTGTCAACGGCAATCTAGAATGTCATATCACTTGAAGTGAGGCGTACGAGGCGTAGGTATAAGTTATTATACATTGTTTGTTAGATTTGCGTTGACCGTCCAGAATGGCGGGAAGTTTTCAGATGTTCTCAATCTGAGCGTGACACTGATCGAATTTTTATTTAACTAGAATGAAAGTTAAGCACATTCATTTATCTGATAGGGGATATGTACTATTCCTTGGCCTAATTTGCAAGCCACCTTGACAATTTTGACCATAACTCATGAATTAATAGCACTAGAAATAATATGTTGACCCTATTCCACACTCTAGGAAAATACAGATATGCAAATATTTGTATTTTCTCAGATAGTCAAGCTGCACTAAAAGCATTGTGCGCTTACAAATGTACTTCAAAGCTTGTCTGGGAATGCATTCTTTCACTGCGCAGGCTGTGCCAAGGGACTTCAGTAAACTTATACTGGGTTCCAGGTCACTGTGGCATTGAAGGAAATGAAATGGCAGACGAGCTTGCTAAAAGTGGTTCCAATTTACAGTTTGCTGGCCCAGAACCATTCTGTGGTATATCAAAATGTACAATTAAAATGGACCTGAAACGCTGGGCTGAGCAGAGGGTGATATCCAATTGGATGGACGTCAAAAATTGCAATCAGTCAAAACGATTTATAACACCAAATGCTTATAAAACCAAAAAGCTCTTAGAGCTCAACAAGAGAGCTCTATGTACATACACTGGCCTAGTAACGGGACACTGCCCGAGCAGGTATCACTTGAAAAATATTGGCCATATTCAGAGTGATATCTGTCGTTTCTGTAATACGGAACGTGAAACCTCGGAACATCTGCTTTGCAGTTGTGGTGCTATATACACGCGCAGGCAAAGATTTCTAAATAGTGGTTGCTTGCAACCCAGTGAGATCTGGTCTGCAAAACCTGGGAAGGTCTTGGAGTTTATCAATTCCATTGCACCTGACTGGGAGACGACGCGTCATGGCAGTAGCTGATTACTTGACACATGGTAATTAGCTGGCTAGATGCGAATATCAAAACGGGACATGCCACAAAAGTTCAGCCTATTGGACGCAGTGGCTTAAATTCCCCAACAGGGGAGGAAAAAAAAACACTCTAGGCAATGCTTGTTTCACTATTTGGAAGTAAACTAACGTAAATATTCAAGAATTTACTTAAAGAAGCTGAAAAGATTCGACGCGATGGTATGCAACGTTGGTCTATGGTACAAAAATTTGCCTATTAGTGGATACAACGTTGGCCTATTGCTTTCTACGCACTTGTACCACTAATTATCTCACTTTTCAATATTTCTGCTGAAGTATTATTACTGTTTGTTCACTAATCTTACTTTTATATTACATTTTCGGAGCCAAATTTTCAAAAAACTACAAATAAATCACTTAAACTAAAGTTCTTTCTTAATTTAGTAACGAAAACAACGCAACCCTATTATTGTGTTATATTTCTACAGTCACCGCACACAAAATCTTTCTTCCTGTTCGTTCTTTCTGGTTCTTACGCAAATAATATTGTGACGTCACTTTATCGGTGTTTTGACGTCACTTTACTGATGGGCCAAGATTTGGGTACATAGTGAAAAAAATGTCCTCAATATTCGGCCCACATTCAATTTGTAAAATAGTTATTATTCGTTGAAAACAAATATACAAGTTCAAAATAGCGTCTTTGACCGTCGCATCAAATGTTCAGTTATTGAAAAGTCAATTCGAAATGTTCCACAGTCATGCCATTTATGATCATGTGTATAGACTACCCACTAAGCCGCAGAATCATGGCGTCTACAAAAGCTAAACAAAGTGACATTTTCATTCAATTTTAATGCTCCAAAGTGCTAAAATTGTAACGAAATGTTACAGTTGTTTGGCGCATAGCTTTTCCGATATCCAGTTATGCGTGTTTGTTTGAGTTTTTGGTTTACGTTGAGATAGGCCGAACTAGGGGACTATGCCAACGAAGCATCCCGATACCCTATGTACCAAGAAAATTGCAAGACATGCTTTTTCCATCTGAAAATTTACCCTGGGAAGAAATAAAGCGAAAACACCCTGCTTCAGTCTTCCCCGAGCCAGACAACTCACTCCCTATTGTTAACGGTCGAGAACCCCTGGGACATATTCTATTATTCAATTTGCACAAATAAAAGTGTCATCAAAAATACTTGATTCCATTAAGACTGACTCTACGAAACAGCTCGTGAACGATGGCGGCGGTGGCGGCAAACATCAACCCCTTTCTCGGTCCTATTTCCCACATCACCGGAGCGGAACATCACTCAACAGCAGTGGAAAAATCATGCGGAGGCTGGGCCGATGAACGAACATAATTGTCAGCTCACAGCTGACAGGGGGCACGAGGGAATGTGGGGTGCGACCGACCGGCCGACCGACCCTTATCAAGCAATTTAGATCGAACCATCATCAGACACGGTTGATGGCAATGCGGGTGAAAAAGGTCAGCCCAAATCACTCGGAGAAGGTAAGAAGGGGTCTGCTTTTGGGTGGAGTGAGAACAATAACGTTTCCTTTAAATTTTGCAAGAACGGAGGGGGAGCGTCTGTCCAGGCGTGAAACTGTAGAGCGAAGGCTTTCAGTGTCCCCCATCCATGGTTCTTGTTCGGGTGTGAGATGAAACGTGATCTTGACAAAAAAAAATCTTCCACGAGCAACACGTTGTGTTACTGCTGCTGCGGCTCCTGCTGATAATAGGTAGTCGGATGGAAGCAGAATATTCTGAATTGGTAATTACCTTGGAACGGACGTGGATGAGTCGGTTTTTGTTCACCTTGGAATTAATTTTGCATGACATAATTTTTGATGAGAAACTAGAGATTCCACATAAATGATGATAATACGAAGTTTAATGTCTTAATTATACTGTGGCTAAGATTATTTTTAGATATTTCCTGGCATATGAAAAAAAATAATTGAAAATTCTAGATGAAATCCAATTTTGGAATTAACCTTTCATGGCGCGCGCCAAAGCCAAATCGTGGCTTTAAGGTGAAACTTCTTGGTATTTGAATTTAAATTTGCATAAAAATTTTAGAGATACAAACCTGACGAATGAAGCAATGACCTTCAGAAAGAAAGCTTAGATTTTCAAAATTTTAGGATACATGCGATATTTTTGCACTACATGATGTCGAAAACATTATCCAGACAACCGATTTGTACGGAATAATGAAGTTTATGATCGTGTTATACGAAATTTTATACGAGGAAGTTACATCGCATAAGATGCAGCAAAAGTACCTCAAGCGTACAATCGTACACGTGATATGCGTGCATTGGCGAGACAACACAATAACAACGCTATATGACTTCAAGCCATATCATACGCGAATTACGACGTACTCTATTACGATGTACTGTAGCATCTAATACAACTTGTTAATATTTGATATTAAAAAAATATATATATTTTTCCTCAGTATCTAACTAATGACCCATTGGATTAGCGAGCCGCACTTTTCACTTAACACCAAACACTACTTATGAAACAGGCTTATTAATTATTATCGTGACATTCTAACTCACCTCAGTGTTTATTAAAATACGCTTGATTTACCTGCGCATGATGCGAATTTGGTAGAGACTTTTTGAATTTGGTAACGGTAGAGCGGCGCAGCGTATTATTCCGCACTGCTTTTATAATCACTTCCTGGCTAGTACTTCCCACAATACCTAAACTCAAAAAAATTAACAATTCTCAGGTCACTTGACGGATCACACCCAAGCAAGATAAAGACAAAAAATATATATTCTACCCTACCGATCTTGTTGCCGTCCTCTTTGGCTCATGTTACTTCTGTCAAGTAATCTGAGCATTATCAAACATTTTTTAGGTTAGCTTTGTGGTGTAAAAAAGAATTGTTGGCAATCAGGACTACGGAAACGAAACAGATGACATTATAAGCCGATAATGATAGCTGTCCACTCTCTTGTATTAGCTTTTTGGCTCTGTCTGCAGTCAAACAGTAGCTCTTTCATTATTATCACATATTTAGTCGCATTATGCCAACATAAAAAATGCTAGCTTATGCGAGTTTGTACATATACGTGAATGAGTTTTTTTTGCATTTCAAACATTAGAATATCGTTTATTGCGATGTAATCATGCCGTTTATGGATTCATTTATATTCTTATATAACTTAACCAGATTGCTACAAGGTCAAAAAATAGCATCAATTGCGCCTAAAATTGTACCTCCGCAACACATAATTATATGCGATAATGACTTTATACGATATAATGCGTGTATCCTTATGCGATTTCTGATTCTCTGGGTAACTTCTTCCCAGAATCTCATATCTCTAACTTCCCATAGAGCTGACTAGGGTACGAGCAAATTCGGAAGATCGGGTTAGCAATTCTGTATGGAATAATTCACGTTATCCTTCTAAGAGATGCTGTTTTTGGGAAAGCTGCTCAAAAGCAAAACATTTGGATTTAGCTTTTCAGTTCGAGATTCATTCATCCACGTTATGGTTCTTATGATTTGCTAGTACACCCGTATTCTAGACCATTTAGGAAGATATTGTCTTCGGTAAAGTTGCTCAGAAGAATAAAAACTTTTATCTAGAAAACAATTTAGTTCGAAGCTTTCTCACTATGTGAGGTTAGTTTTCTTATGAGCAACCAGTTTGGTCTAAGCGCAAGATATCTAGGGTTCTGAATCACATAAAATAATACTGTCTTCAACAAAGTTTCTCAAAGGAACACAAGTTTTCATCTAGAAAATAATTTTGTATGAAGCACATATCACACGTTCTTGATCACCTAGAAAAAGACTGTCTTCGGCAGAGCTACCAGAATAATGGAAAATACTACATAGAAAACAATACAGTTCGAGATACACTTACTACGTGGCGCTAGTGTTCGTAGAAGCTACCAATTTGGTCTAAGCGTCATATATCTCGCGATCTACGATCATTTTTAGATGACAGAGTTTTTAGTGTTTAGCAACTTTGCCAAAAACAGCATCCATCTACGATCTAGGTGGTCCAGAAGGATACTGTATTCTGCAGTTTCCCAAAAGCACCTATGAAAGTAATGTTGATAAGTGATGACAATTTAAATTTTAGTTCATGATTCCTTACTACGACGTGCTAGTGTTCTTATAAGCTACTTGATTGATCTAAGTATTCTGGACCACTTAGAAGCATACTGCCTTCGACAAAGTTGTCAGAAAAAAGGAAAGCTTTCATATAGACAACAATTTAGTTCAAACCACACCCGATCAGAAGAAAATATCAACAGCATAATAAAATATGTTATTTTGGCTTAATAACTGTATAATAGAACCAGTAATTTTTATGTTATTACATAACATATTAAGCTTATCTGTCATAAGCGGCAAAATAACATATATCATAACAAAAAAATGTTCCTGGAAGACTATTTCAATAACATGTTTTGTCAGACCAATCACAACTTACTAACAGGTAATTTGTGAACTTGTTATTGTTGTGTTATTGTTCATCACATATTTGTACATTCTCTACAGTAGAATAATAACTAAACTTGTTCTACAACAAAATATATTATTCAAATGTTATCTTGTGGATATATCCCAATAACTTGAACATAACAAAATAAGATTGCCCAACAAAACGTGTTATTAAAAAGATATATTTTGATAAGTTAACAATAACAATCTATGATATAAAAACAGGCTATGTGATTCTGTTGTTATCAATTTGCTATTCTCCTCTGCTCGGAAACTGATTGCGAGGCACTACCCGAGCAGGAGAAAATAGCTGAAGAAAACCTAACTCAGGTATGGAAAACCGAATACCTACAACCTCAATGAGGTATTAAGTAGCCCTGCATAAGAGGTAAAATACTCAAAATAATAACTGGGGTGTATTCTGTGCATAACGCGTGAATAATGACTTCAGGTATTGCAATACCTAAATAATAATCGGCGATTTTTCCATATAAATAGTGATTTTTCCATAATTGAATAATACCTCAAGCAGTCCTCAACACCAAACCAATACCTCGTTGAGGTATTTTATCAATACCTACAAAATACCAAAATAAGTTATTTTCAATACCAGGATAATCGATCAATACCTTGTCTTGTTATGATACCTGACTCCAGTTATTTTTTTTTTTTTTTTTTTATCTTTATTATCGAGACTTTCAGCCCGAGGCTGGTTCGTCTCCGAGACTCCAGTTATGTGTCAGTTATTCATTCCTGCTACCCGAGCAGAAAAATAGCTACAGAATACCAAACTCAGGTACACTGAAACCTCCATTTAAGTCGATGCATGGCTGATCGAAAATAATTTTTACCGTTCAAGCAATGACAAAACTAAAGACTTTTATATTTTTTAACACTTCGCATGAGAAAGGAGGTTTGTCAAAAAATATTAAACTGTATAGTATAGTCATTACCTGCACGGTAAAAATTATTTTCGATCAGCCATGCATCGACTTAAATGGAGGTTTCAGTGTATGCAAATCCCAATATCTACAACCTGAATGAGGTATTAAGGAGCCCTGCATAAGAGGTAGAATACCTAAAATAATAATTGGTATGTATTCTACGAATACCACGTGAATAATGGCAACAGGTATTGCAATGTCTCAATTATAACGATTTTTTCATACAAATCCGAGTAGGAACGAACAACTGACACATAACTGCAGCATACCAAAGTCAGATATCATACCAAGACAAGATGTTGGTCGGTTACCCAGGTATTGAAAATAACTTATTTTGGTATTTTGTAGGTATTGATAAAAAACCTCAACATTTTATTAGTTTGGTGTTGGATTGGAACTGGTTAAAAGAGTGTAGAATTAGCATTTAAGTTAAAATACACATTAATAAAAACTAAAAAAAAAACTGGTTGAGGTATTATTTAATTATGGAAAAATCCCTATTTAGTATAGAAAAAATCGCCGATTATTATTTAGGTATTGCCATACCTGATGTCATTTCACGTGTTATGCACAGAATTATCAATTTAGGTATTTTACCTCTTATGCAGGGCTTCTTAATAGAGTCTTGTACTATTTAGGCAGGTGTACCTATTTTGGGCACTTGCCACTATATTTAGCTAAGTCAATTTCAAACAGATTGATTTGAATTTTTGTATAGAGTTAGGCACGTGCAGCATCAAACTCTATACAAAAAAATCAAATCAATCGGTTTGAAGTTGACTTAGTTATAGCAGCAAGTGCCCAAAATACAGGGGATGGCCAAAATGTTTGGGATAGGCAACTTTTTTTCTCCCACAAAAAAAATCAACATGCTGTAACTTTTCATAGAGTGCATCAAAAAATCTCAAATTTTGACTGTTTGTCAATCTATTATGTGTGCATCATTGGTACAAATTTGGGCTCGATTGATTAATATTTCGCAAAGTTAGAACCGTTCGCGTAAAACACTATTTTTTAGACAACTCATTTTTGAGCTGTCATAACTCGGAAACCAGTAAACCAAATTGAATGAATTTTTTAACGTTTATCAACAATATATTGATACTCAATACGACGTTATAAAATGTAATATTTTCTCACGGCGAATAAAGTTATATCGGGTTGAAATTTTTACCCATATAGAGGAAAATAAGTAAAATTAACAATACCACACAAAAAATATTAAATGTGTTTTTCCTTCAATCTAAATAGGCTCTAATATATCTGATTAAAGATAATTTGAGAACAGAAGTGGAAAATCTTTGGATATCAACACTAAAATTTATTCACATTAAAAAAAATACATTTTTTCGAGAAAAGTCCAAAAAGTGTCAATCCATGATAACTTTTTTCAACGTTTAAAAAGTATCTATGTTTTAATAGTTTGTGAAGCATTCACATATTGTTAGTGTACGTTCAAAATTTCATTCAATTCGGTTTACTGGTTTCCGAGATATGGCAGCTCAAAAATGAGTTGTCTAAAAAAAGGTGTTTTACCCGAACGGTTCTAACTTTGCGAAATATTAATCAATCAAGCCCAAATTTGTACCAATGATGCACATATAATAGGTTGACAAACAGTCAAAATTTGAGATTTTTTGATGCGCTCTATGAAAAGTTATAGCATGCTGAACTTTTTTGTGAGAGAAAAAAAAGTTGCCTATCCCAAACATTTTGGCCATCCCCTGTAGGTACACCTGCCCAAACGGTGCAAGACCCTCCTCATTCAGGTTGTAGGTATTCGGTTTTCCATACCTGAGCTTCAGCTATTTTCTCCTGCTCGGGAATGGTGATTTTTCCCAAGTAGCACCTGCAACTAATATGGAAATGATCAACGTTGCAAACATGTTGCAACTGAGTTTTCATGAAACAAACAAAATTAAAACCTATCAAAATCCTGTTGTTAATGCCAAACTGATGTGTAACAGTTTTATAACAACTAGCAAAATGAAAACAAACGTCATCATTAGTCGAAACTTGCGAAACCAATTTGTAACTGAAGTATAATCTGCTTGTTTCAACGAATCTTAGTTACAACCGTTTACAAACCAAATCAACCAAAACATTGATTCTGATTGTTATAAACATGTTGCACCTGGAACTTATTTAGAACATAACGAACAATTTTGACAGGAGAGATAGAAGTTCCAAAATGTGCGGCAAAATGTTTTTGTGATCACGAAAAATATAAAATGCACTATAAAAAATCAAAATGTTTCAAAACTAACGAAATCATTTACGAATAAAATGTAACCTTTTCTTCATAAATTTATCGACATATTCCAAATTTTATAATATTAAAGTGGTAAAATAGAAAAATAATGTGATTGGAAGTATAATATTGACCCAATAAAAAAATCTGCCTTATTTTCGCAGTACTGAACGACTGGTACCTACCACTGGGAAGATTTGAATATATGGGGTTTTGAGAAATCTAACGTTACGTACAAAAATATTAGGAATTTCCCACGAAAAAAATTCACAATGAATTTACATGTTTTACACAAAACGTGAAATTTTCGATACGTAATAAATGGACAGCCTCTTGTCGACGTAAATGGGAAGTATACGTCCAAGTGTCTGCTGTTTAAAAATCAAACCAAATTTGATTATTTATGTACTACACGGAAAATTCAAACTACCTTATTTAGGTCGATATTACCCTAAAATGAGTATATCAAATTGATTAGTTACCCAAAATTAGGTTGTTTTCCCTCTCTTCCTCACAGATGTTGTCGTAAATAAACAGAGATGCGTCTATCCAACGGGGGTCCTTGAGGCCAATAAGCCAATTTTGGGTAAATGCAGATATTGAATGAAGGGGGTCTTGAGTGGAATTTACCTACTCTTGAGTATATTTTTAGTTGGAGGTAAAGGCAATTTACCTTGCGTGAGTTTAATCGATACCCTCAAATGTTGACTTATTGGGCCGAACTATAGGATTGCGTCAAAAGAATCCAATTTTTGGTAGTTTGGCGGTTCCGTGTACCACGTGCAGCATTGTTGTACTTTGTCAATACGGATTCCCATAGACATGATTCAGCAAATAGTATCTTTCTAAATTCTAAAATTAATTTTCAGCATTTTATGGGTGCATTATATAAGCTGCTGAAATGTACTCCGCCAAAGCAATATGGCGAGTTAATTTTTACCACAAATACCTAAATTTTCACTCGTAAAATGATAGGTAGACTGAGGCGCGTTAGAAATACGGAGCCAAAATGCGTGACTTACCGATAAATCTGGAACGGCACCCAAATTGACGTTCTCGGTCAGCCTTAATATTTGCGGTATATTTATGCTATGCACACAATTTATTAATCACATGAACGAAACTGTTGATGCATAATAAATGGCAGTGACGAATGTGGTGACTAGCTGACTAGTTGTCGAATCGGTCACCATTTTTTAAGTCGACCATAAGTTGTATCTTGGTTATAATTCGATTGCGTATTAAAACCGTTTATATCACGTATGGATGTTTTATATTGGCTCCACCTCTTGCGCTTTTTTGGTTGCAATTTAGTCGTTAATAAGACGATTGGTTCAAATGGCATAACTTTCAATATAGTTGCATACAAATTGCAGGAACTTATTAATGTCCAAGTGTGTTGCTTGGGTTCCTTAATTGCATAATACCTCAAGCAGTCCTCAATACCAAACCAATATCTCAATATCTACACAATAGCAAAATATGGTATTTCGAATACCAGGATAACCGACCAATACCTTGCTTTGGTATGATACCTGATTTTGGTATGCTGCAGTTATGTGCCAGTTATTCGCTCCTGCTCATGTATTTGTTCAATGCCTTAATGCCTTATATGTCTCACGTTCTGAGCCACTGTATATTTTTGCATGAGTCGTTAATTTGGATGTTTATCGACGAATTGATGCTTTGATTGCTTAAAAAAATATTTCCACTGTAAATGGCATGCAGTCAAAAAAAATCTAAAATCGCCTATTTTGCCTTACATATTGAGGTATATCTCAAAATTATCACGTGCTGGATCAAATCTCGGTTTCAGATCCAGCGGCCCGAAATCTGTCAGAGACACATAAGTTTGCTCTTGAGACAAGCAAATATTGCGATGCGTAAGCTTTTATCTAAAAAAAATAGTTGGAAATTCGCTCACTATGGGCCACTTGGAAGTGTACTGTCGTTGGCAAAGTTTCTGAAAAGAATAAAAGGTTTTCAAGTATAAAACAATTTAGTTCGAAATTCGTTCACTACGTGGCGCTGGCGTTTCAATATGCTACCAGTTTTGAACTATTTGAAAATTTGTACACTACGTGACGATTGTATTGATATGGTATTACTTAGTAAAGTCTAAACGTCTGGAATCTCACAGACAATTTTAAGAAAACTTTTTGATAATATCATGAGATTTTATTTTCGGCAATTCTATTGGAAACGGCTACGGTCATTCTTTTGGTAATTTGTTCGGCAATTCATTTGAAACTTTCAGAACATTTCGGAAATCTCTTTATGAACTCCTTACGCTTTCTTTTGAAAATTCTTTGAAAATTTGTTCGGTATTTCTTCAGGCAACTTCTGCGGAAATTACTTTCGGAATTTCTTTGGGAATTCATTCAGCAATGCTTTTGGGGATTCCTTCAGTAGTTTTTATGATCTCCTTCTGCAATTTGTTTGGAAACTCCTACAGAAAATCCTTTGAACATTTCTTCGGCAATTCAGTTGAGCGTTTTCTCTGGAAATTCCTTCAACAATGCCTTCTTTGGCTACTCTTCGAGAAAAATGTTTGGGCAATTCCCTTGGAAAATTTCTTCATCTTATACTTTGAAATTTTGTTTTAGTTAGTTCCTTTGGAAATTCCGTCAATAATTCTCTCTCAATTTTTTTAATCTGTGTATCGGGTGATATCTGCAAAACGGTGAGTCGATAAGGAGAGCGTCCAATATAGCTCTGGTCCTCACAAGTTCCTACCTCATGCTTCCACGGGTCAAGCGATGACAAAGACCGCCAGCTAAGAGTTGTGTGCTTAGCTGGTAGTGCAGCCTGGGCACTGTTGTCCTTCTGACTTCAGCTAGATTGAGGAGGTACGATCCGAGTGTCTGTTCACCAAGGAGGTGCGGCTCAAACAGCGTCTGTTCTGGCATCCAGCGGCTGAGTAAGAAACGGTGCACCACGCCCAGCTAGATCCAAGGTGGTAGCCCCATCAGCGTGGTCGTCCCAATGTTGGTTGGGACGTTAAACAGAACTGGCACGATGGCCCTCCGGCGAGGCAGGAGTGTTGGCGTAGGCCCAATAAGCCACCCGTAAAAATCCCCATTGCGAATAACATAGGAGAAAATACGACTCGATACAATCGGCAAAGACCCACGCGACGAAATAAGGACTACGATTGGAAACTTGGAACATGGAATTGCAAGTCACTAGGTTTCGCAGGATGTGACAGGATAATCTACGACGAACTACATCCCCGCAACTTCGACATCGTGGCGTTGCAGGAACTTTGTTGGACTGGACAGAAAGTGTGCAAAAGCGGGCATCGAGCGGCTACCTTCTACCAAAGCTGTGGCACCACCAATGAACTGGGAACAGGATTTATAGTGTTGGGCAAGATGCGACAACGTGTGATCGGGTGGCAGCCGATCAACGCAAGGATGTGCATGTTGAGAGTTAAGGGCCGTTTCTTCAACTACAGCATCATCAACGTCCACTGCCCACACGAAGGGAGACCCGATGACGAGAAGAAGCGTTCTACGCGCAGTTAGAGCAAACATACGATGGTTGCTCGCCGCGTGACGTGAAAATCGTTGTCGGCGACATGAACGCGCAGGTAGGAAGGGAGGAAATGTACAGACCGGTAATCGGGCGAAACAGCCTGCACGCCGTATCGAATGATAACGGCCAGCGATGCGTAAACTTTGCAGCCTCCCGTGGTATGGTAGTCCGAAGCACCTTCTTCCCCCGCAAAGATATCCACAAAGCCACCTGGAGATCACCCGACCATCAAACAGAAAACCAAATCGACCACGTTCTAATCGACGGAAAATTCTTCTCAGATATAACCAATGTCCGCACATACCGCAGTGCGAATATAGATTCGGATCACTACTTAGTCGCTGTATGCATGCGCTCAAAACTTTCGACAGTTATCACCACGCGTCGAAGAACGTCGGGAATATTCTCACGAGCGAGCGTGAGGTGGTCGAGAGGTGGTGGCAGCATTACGATGAGCACCTCAATGGCGACGTTGCAAGTACCGAAGGTGGCGTGGTAACAGATCTAGGAGTATGTGCACAGGACGAAAGACTTCCGGCCCCTGACCTTCAAGAGATTGAGGAGGAGGTTGGCCGGTTGAAAAACAACAAAGCCGCTGGAGCAGATCAACTACCAAGCGAGCTTCTAAAATACGGTGGAGAAGCACTGGTGAGAGCACTACACTGGGTCATTACCAAGATTTGGGAGGAGGAAGTATTACCGGAGGAATGGATGGAAGGTATTGTGTGTCCCATCTACAAAAAGGGCGACAAGTTGGATTGCGGGAACTACCGCGCGATCACACTACTGAGCGCTGCCTACAAGATACTCTCTCAAATTTTATGCCGCCGTCTATCACCGATTGCAAGAGAGTTCGTGGGGCAATATCAGGCTGGATTTATGGGTGAACGCGCTACAGCGGACCAGATGTTCGCCATCCGCCAGGTGTTGCAGAAATGCCGCGAATACAACGTGCCCACACATCACTTGTTCATCGATTTCAAATCGGCGTATGATACAATCGATCGAGAACAGCTAAAGCAGATTATGCACGAATACGGATTCCCGGATAAACTGATACGGTTGATCAAGGCGACGATGGATCGAGTGATGTGCGTAGTTCGAGTATCAGGGACACTCTCGAGTCCCTTCGAATCTCGCAGAGGGTTACGGCAAGGTGATGGTCTTTCGTGCTTGCTGTTCAACATTGCTTTGGAGGATGTAATAAGAAGAGCGGGAATAAACACGAGTGGGACGATTTTCACGAAGTCCGTTCAGCTGCTTGGTTTCGCCGATGATATTGATATTATTGCTCGTAAATTTGAGACGATGGCGGAAACGTACATCCGACTAAATAGTGAAGCCAGGCGAATCGGATTAGTCATTAATGTGTCGAAGACAAAGTACATGATGGCAAAGGGCTCCAGGGAGGAATCACCGCGCCCGCCACCCCGAATTCATATCGACGGTGATGAAATCGAGGCGGTTGAAGAATTCGTGTACTTGGGCTCACTGGTGACCGACGACAACGACACCAGCAGAGAAATTCAGAGGCGCATTGTGGCAGGAAATCGTGCCTACTTTGGACTCCGCAGAACTCTACGATCGAATAAAGTTCGCCGTAACACGAAGTTAACCATCTACAAAACGTTGATTAGACCGGTCGTCCTCTATGGGCACGAAACATGGACCCTACGTGCAGAGGACCAACGCGCCCTTGGTGTTTTCGAACGGAAGGTGTTGCGTACCATCTACGGCGGAGTGCAGATGGAAGACGGGACTTGGAGAAGGCGAATGAACCACGAGCTGCATCAGCTGCTGAGAGAACCAACCATCGTCCATACCGCGAAAATCGGGAGGCTACGGTGGGCGGGTCACGTCATCAGGATGTCGGATAGCAACCCGACTAAAATGATTCTCGAGAGCCATCCGACCGGTACAAGAAGACGTGGAGCGCAGCGAGCTAGGTGGGTCGACCAAGTGGAGGACGATCTGCGGGCGGACCCTACGCAGAGTGCGGAACTGGCATGGACCGAGTGGAGTGGAGGCGGCTACTATGTACAGCAGAGGCCACCCCGGCCTTAGCCTGACCGGTAAGGTAAGTATCGGGTGATATCTTTGCAAATTTTATTGTTTATTTCAGAAATTATTTTGGAAATTTATTCGATAATTCTTTAGATACTTTATATGTATGATGATTTCGGCAGTTTATTTGGCAATTCCTTCAGTAATACATTTGGAAGTTAGTTCGGAAATATATTTTCGATTTCATCCCTGCAGTTTCGTTGGCAAACTCATTGAGGCTTTCTTTGATAATGTCACTCGTAGACTAAGAGTCAAACATAACATATTATGCCCGCTATTCGATGTTGATATACCCAACCACCATGAGACATCCCATAAGCTGTATATTTTCAGAAGTTGCATAGAATCCTGCCCTTTACCAAACAAAATAATCAACCATGAATCCAAAATGGTTTTATGATAGTTCTCGGATCCGCCCAAACACTAACTGGGCTTCAAATTATTGCTCGCAAGGTCAGGACCAGAGCTTTTTTAAAAAATAGTTGTCTCGCCAAGATTCAGAAGAAAATTCGTCTACTATTAAAAAAAAAAACTCAAAAAAAATCCAGCAACATTTTAGTACCAGATTTCAATCATGACTGAATTTTAAGAAATTTTAAGGAAATTTTAAATACCTAATACTTTAAGGTGTGCCTAGAGCTGCTGATAACGTTGATGTGAAGTTTAATTTCTTGGAAAAAGCAACATCAGGTAGAAAAACATTGCGAAAATCATCGACCTGTGCCCGACTAACTTCTCCTAAAAAGGGTTAACACGCTTAGCTTTTTGAACTAGCAACCTTTGCGCTGAAATGCAGTTTCCAGAGGCGAAGACAACTGAACAAAAAAAAAACTCAATGCTAATCGAGTTTTCGTATCTTCCAGTATCTCCTGCATCAGCAGTTCACTGCCTGCCATCGTAGTTCGGGTTTCTATCCCTCCTCGGTTGGTCGAGAAATTTCAAATAAAAACTTTTAGCTTTTTCCATGAATACACACGCTTCTGCTCCCAATGGCTACTGAAGTGCATGGTGAAGGAGAAAGACAGACACCGACCGAACCGAACCGAACCGGACGATCCTGACTGCGGACCGGAGGCAAAGTATCATCCGCTCCATCAACGCAGATGTAGACCAGCTCTCACACAGGCACACACACACACATACACGCTTATGCTAGGGTGGGGAGCATTGAACACAGAAGATAACCTTTGCACGTTTTGTGTACTGGAGAGGTGGTCCAACATACCTACTATAATATTCTCGGAACGTTATCACCCGTTCGTTCATCCCGATTCTTTCCCCGGGTAGATGGGAATAATAAATCAAATAATCTAAAATAATAAATTAAATAATTTTGCAACTGTACTCATACACATTTCTATGGCCAAAAATGATCGGTAAAACCGTTTCCTCAACAACCAAGATTCGTATACGGATGCACGCATTGTGTCGTTTAAATGAGTACTGAGACACTATCGCGTATATGTACGGCGGATGGACAATTTTTATCGCATATGATGTTGTTTTGCCTATCTTGTACACCGAAATGTACTGAAAGGCCATATGTTCACTCAAAAAACGAAGTTCCGATAGAAACCTCGGAGAGTCGAGGGACATATACCAATCAGCTCAGTTCGACGAATAGAGATGATGTCTGTATGTGTGTATGTATGTATGTATGTATGTCTGTGCGCAAAAAAAGGCACTTCCCATTGATAGATTGTACGGATTATATCTCGAATCGAACCGGAAATTTACCGAATTGTTTGCTATTAAAAATAGTGCGGATCGGTCCAGGCGTTCCGGTGTTATGGCCATTTTAGCAGTCCAGACCAGCACCGGTGAACTGGTCATGTATAAAACTGAACCAAATTCTATCACGCGACACATCAAATTGCGCCGAATTTCGCAAACTTTTGCATGGATGCCGAATTTTATGCGGAAATCATCAATGGAAAGCACAAAATCACGATGTCGGCCAAAAATTCAAGATGGCGACCTAAAATGCAAGATGGCGGCCCACAACTAGGAGAGGTCGATGTTTTAAGGAGTTTAAAGTTCTTTAACCATGCTATATGGGTATATTTGGTATGGGGGTCATGTCCGAAGTCCAAAAATGGGAACCATGCAAGATGGCGAACACGTAAGATGGCGGCCCAAAATTCAAAATGGCGGCTGCTTTAAGAAGTTGTAGGCTATAAAACCATGCAATATAGGCATATTTTGTATGGAGAAGATTTTTTTTTGTTTTTATTTATGTGTATTTTAACATAACGCTAATTCTACACTAAATATGGAGAAGATATTCATGGTCCAAAAATAATGACCAGAATATCCAAGATGGTGGCCCAAAACTCAAGACCGCGGTTGTTTAAAGAAGTTTTAGGCTCTTAAGCCATGCAAATATGGGTATATTTGGTATGGTCCAGAGTCCAGACATTGTGACCAGAATATTCAAGATGGTGGTTCAAAACCAAAGATGGCGGCCTACAGTTCGAGATGGCAGCTATTTTATAAAGTTTTGAGCTCAAAAACTATGCAATGTGGGTATATTTGGTAGGGAGAAAATGTGCGGAGTTCAAATATGGCGACCAAAGATAGCGGCCCAAAGCTCAAGATGGCGACTGTGGTAAAGAGTTTTATCCTCTAAAATCATGCATTTCGTGTCTATTTGGTATAGCGAAAATGTCCGGAGTCCAAAAATGGCGACCAGAATATCCAAGATGACGATCCAAAATTCAAGATGGCGGCTCAAAATTCAAGATGGTGGTTGTCCATAATAAGAAGCCTCTAAAACCATGCAATTTGGATATATTTGGCAAGAGGAAGATGTCCGAAGTTTAAAAATGGTGACCAGAAGATGGCGACACAAAAAATGGCGGTCAACAATTCGAGATGGAAACTGACTTAACCCTCGAGCGATCGCGCTGTTGTATTTTGTACATCACGTCGAAAAAAATCTCGCTTTTTGTACTCAGAATTCGCGTGGCTCTGGCGGTGGTGGCCAACCGCGCGAGTTACGGAAGGTTAAGGAAGGGTAGGTTATAAAACCATTCAATATGGGTATATTTGGCATGGGGACCAACATATCCAAGAAGGCGGCTCAAAATTCAAGATGGCGACTGTTTCAAGGATTGTTAGGCTCTAAAATCATGCAATAAACGGATTATTTGTATCTTGCGGCTATAGAGGTCCTGTTCATTTTCTTGGTCTTCTTCTATATGACTCTACGTTCCCACTGGAACTTGGCCTGCCTCTCTTCAACTTCGACAGTTATTGATTGAAGTGCTTTCTTAGCCTGCCATTGCATGAATGTGTATATTGAAAGGTAAGTACAATGATACACTATGCCCAGAGAGTCGAGAAAGTTTTCCCGACCGGAACGGGAATCGATCCCGCCGTCTCCGGATTGGCGATCCAGCCTTAACCATTAGGCTAACTGGAGACCCATAGAGGACATGTATTCTTTTATTTTTCTGATATAATGTTATCTTGTAACGTAATCTTGTATAACTGCAGTTGGCAAGCGAATGCATCATCATCATTCCATGGAACAGCATTATGACGAGGCAGATGCGATTAATATAGAAGATCGAAGAAGTAGAACTTACATACATATTGTGCGTGGATGCCTGTTGCTTCCAAACAGTTGTCACATTGATTCTTTATGTAAGTGTAGCTAATTTGGCGATGCTGTAATAGCAATAACAGTTGGTCAATTGAGCTATTATGCGGTGTAACT
This sequence comes from Aedes albopictus, assembly GCF_035046485.1. Taxonomy (NCBI): domain Eukaryota; kingdom Metazoa; phylum Arthropoda; class Insecta; order Diptera; family Culicidae; genus Aedes; species Aedes albopictus. The sequence continues at coordinate 325,844,579 of NC_085138.1, forward strand.
GAAAATTTAAGTTCTATGTAAGCCCGAAGAGCTTTATTTCCTCCTGGTCGGGCTACCATCCCTGGATGCGTATTGATTAAGGTGCAGAGATGTTCAATTTGTCCGAGAAGTGATGAGACGGAGAAAAATTATGGCATCATCAGTTTTTTTACGTGCATAACATTGAGAACCTGTACGACAGAGGCCATCGTTTGCAGCTCTCTTATCGAAGCTCGGCTTTGGATCATTTATTTCTGCATGAAGCGCAATCAACTCACCTAGAAAATCCGAATCATACGCCGGAGGAGCATTCGTAGTGGGAAGACTTCTCTTGCCAATGGACAGCACCGCTTCCGCTCTGCCAGGACCCCAAGCCGGTTCTTCCTTCTTGTTGTTTTGAATTCCATAATTAATGACACCATCACTAACATAGCTTTTTTGTGCATCACTACCATCACCATTAACCCCACCTTCACCACCGCCGCCGCCGTCATCATCGAGCCCGCTGCCACTGACGACGGTCGGCGCGCTAGCACCAACACCTGCACTCGACGCTGATTCTTCAATGACAACCGCGGTCGTTGGCTGCAGCGTCGCCGCGACGACAAACAACACCAATCCCAGCCCTGCTACTAGCATCATCGTTGCACTTTTTTCACTACGCGATAGGCCCATTCTATTGCGCTCTCGGCTGCCACTCACAGCCGTCGTCTTCTGCTCTAGCTGCTGCTGCTCCCTTTGGCAGCTATTTTTATTTTCATTCATCGTCACCACCAGAACCGGCACCGGCAATGCTGCTTCTCGCGGGCACCTATGTCGTAATATTTCTCTTCGCGCCGCGTCTGCTGATGCTCGTTCGTTCCGAGGAGCGGAACAGACATTCACAAACAGCACGCCCGTGATGATTTTCTGCAAGTAAACGAAAACAGTGCCTGTTAGTGGGTGTTCTAGGAAATATTCGGGCAGTTGGGAACAACAGGTATTGAATAAAAATAATAATATTATTGTTACTGGTCGACAACGTTTTGAGTACCCGACATAATCGAGGCCAGCACCTCACGTGGCGCTTTGATTTTGACTCCGGCCCGGCCGCCACTTGGTGACTTGTAAATCCAAACCTTGATCCAAACCAATCTTTACCGACGGTACCAGTCGGTACCGACTCGACTACGCATCTACAGCGCATATGCATTACATCTTGCGATATTTTAGCATGAAGTTTTGTTTTCTAGAAGCCTTGCATGTGAACAATCAAATAATCCCCCCCCCCTGTATTTCATGTTAACAATTGGGTTTTTAAATTAAGAAAAATGTATCGATTTTTTGATTTTATGCAAAAGAGCACCTTTTTCTGACCCACTATGATTTTTTGCAGATTTTTAGAACGTTATTTTGGTACCTAAAATCAATTTCAAAGTGATTTTTCAAAATCACCTTTTGACAGCTGGGTAACTGTTTGACAGCTCCACCCAGTACAAAATGCGACGAGGGGTGATTCGACAAATCGCTCCCATACAAACTTCAAATTGATTTTTAAACAGGTTCCCGGGCACCAAAATTCATGAAAATTTGGATTTCGGCTCAGTTTGGCATGCAGATTCAGAATATGGAATTATCTCAACAACGCTAAAGAAGCCAATTATCCTAAAAATACTGAGAAACACATGGAGGCGCATGGCTGTTGGCACCAATGCAATGCTGCCCATGTTACTCTGACAGATGGTATCAGGTATCAGGTATCAGAACGCCGACTCCAGAGGCACGTTATCCTCCATTTGGGACATTTGTGCCATCGCCAAAATAATAGCCTATTTCATCATCTACCTGAGGGAAAACGAAGAAAATAAGGATAAGGATGGGGATAAGGACAGGTAGGGAAATAGGAAAAGTACCCTGGAAGAGGATACTAACGCATAAGCGTACCACAATGGATTCACACAGCGCTCTGAAAAGGGCACTGTAATAACGCATAAAGCGAAAGAAAGCCTATAGCTCTTTACCACAGCGGGTTAAGAACAATCAGAATATCCTGAATATTCAGGTCTCTGAAGTCAGTTTCACTTAATAAGTGTTTACCGAATAATCGGAAACGCAGTTGCACAAAAACTGGACAGTTACATATCAACTGATACGAAGTTCCATAATCGGATTCACAGCTATCACATGCAAATGAATCAGCTTGCTGAATATTCGCCATATAATAGCTGAGTCGGCAGTGGCCAGTCAATGCTTTGATCAGCATGCTGCAATTCTGCTTTGACAGATTTGATAGATACTTTGCCACCCCTAGAGATGGCTCAGTACAATACAATTTTGTTTGGCGACATGACTCTAAACTATTCCAGTATTGTCTGTGTTGAGTAGCAGCCCTGAGTAGCAAAATCTGAAGCTATACCCAACACTTCGATATCGGAATAGCTGGCTCAGAGCCAATGAAGTCATGTGATGCTCCAGTGCGAGCTAACTCATCAGCCAATTCATTTCCAGCGATGGAAGAATGGCCAGGTACCCATACAAGGTGAACAGCGTTTGCTGAATTCAGCTCCTCGATTTGAGTTCGACAAGCGATAACTATCTTCGACCTGGAGTTGGCCGAAGCAAGTGCTTTAATAGCTTAATAGCAGCCTGGCTAACTGAACAGAAGTACATTACTTTGCCCATTACGTGCTGCTTAATTGCTGATTGCACTCCGCACCATAAGAGCAAAGATTTCAGCCTGAAAAACGGTGCAGTGTCTACCAAGTGAGTAAGACTGATACAGCCTTAGCTCACGAGAATAAACACCAGCACCTGCTCGACCTTCGAGAAGAGAGCCATCAGTGTAACATACGATGCCGTCTGAAATACTTCTTTCCAGATATCCAGATGTCCACTCTTCCCGGGAAGGGAATTTCGTGGAAAATGTTCTGTATGGAAAATTACAAGCAATTGTAAGATCACTTGGAGCAAGCACAATTTTGTCCCAATTAACCAAAAGTGGAAACAACGAGGTGTGTGTTGATGTGCGATTCACAGGAGTTTCCTCTAGTAGACCGAGTACCCGTAGACGGTAAGTGCAAGAAAGTGCTTCTTGTTTGAGATGAATGTGTAGTGGAGCAACGTCAAAGAGAACTTCGAGCGCTGCCGTGGGAGTTGAAGAGAACGCTCCAGACATCGCCATTAAGCACATCCTTGGAGATGGCCTAACTTTGATTGGACCGTTCTCATTTCGCCCTTTTGCCACCATACTAGACATCCATAGGCCAATATTGGCCGAACAACAGTTATGTAGATCTATTTGATATAAATACTTGGGTTTTAGACCCCAAGTTGTACCAAGGGTACGCCGGCATTGCCCGAAGGCCATACAAGCTTTCGGAACTCAATGTGAGGTGTCCAGGAAAGCTTGGAATCAAGAATGACTCTAACGTACTTTACCTGTTCAGTCACATCGATTTCAGAATCAAAGATACGCAAAGGTCGAACGCCATTACGGTTTCGCCTTTCCGTAAAAAGAACAATAGATGTTTTACTCGGATTAACCCAAAAGGCCATATTGGCGACACCAACCCTCAACTACCTGAAGGGCGCTTTGCATCAGGTCAGGTCGAAAAGTGTAGTGATAGACATACCAACTAACAATGCTAGGTAGTCGTCTGCAAAACCATAAGTAGGAAAACCGCTATTATTGAGTTGCCTCAGTAGCGTATCTGCTACGAGATTCCACAAAAGCGGTGATAAGGCTCCCTTTTGGGGGCATCCACAAACACTCAATTTCCTAATCCCTGCATGTCGAGAAGAGATATCGGTTTTTGAGCATTTGATGAATCCAATTGGAAATCAATGGAGATATACCATGACTCCGTGCGGCTTCCAATATGGCATCGAAAGGCACATTGTCAAAGGCACTCTCGATATTTAAGAAAACACCCAAACAAGATTGCTTTTGAGCGAATGCTTTCTAATATCGTAAAACAACCTTGTGTAAAAGAGTCACAGTGGACTTACCAGATTGGTAGGCATGTTGGTTCACATGAAGAGGCACGTTGGCCAGATGAACATCACGGATGTGATGATCCACAATGCGTTCTAAGCATTTCAGAAGAAAAGAGGTCAAACTGGTAGGTCTGAAACTCTTTGCTTCTTCATACGACGCACGTCCCACTTTTGGAATAAACTTGACAGTAATATCCCGCCAGGATTTGGGAATATACCCTGTAGCAAAACTGCAAACAAGAATTTTTTTTCAAAACATGCTAAAAATGATCAAATCCCTTATAAAGCAACATAGGATAAATCCCATCTGCCCCAGGAGATTTGAAAGGAGCAAAACTATTAAGTGCCCACTCAATCGATTCTATAGTTACGATACTCCCAGCCGAAGCCAGGGAATCATAACTACAAGAAAAGACATCAGGTTCATCCGAAGATGTAATATCCAAACATCCAGGGAAGAGTGTGCTGAATAAGCATTCCAGAACTTCCTCATCAGAGGAAGTCAGATCGCCATTTGGCAAACGAAGTTCGTTCACTCGGAAATCGTTAGATTTCGCAAGGATTTTATTGAACAATCAATTAATCCCCCTCCCCCCCCCCGCCCTATATTTCTTGTTAACAATTATCCTAAAAATACTGAGAAACCCATGGAGGCGCATGGTTATTGGCACCAATGCAATGCTACCCTTGTTACTCTATGGCAGATGACATTTTGCACTACTTCCGTTTTACGAACCAACTTTAACATCCCAAAAAATCGATAGGAATGCACGTGATGTTTTTTTCACTTTAATTTCAAGCAAATATTGTTTAGTTGCTGTTAACAATTTGAGTAGCATCCATTAAGTACGTCACGCTAAAATTGGAAATTTTTGACATCCCCTCCCTTCTTACCCCTCCGTACGAGGTGTTCCTGTACTTACTACATTGCTTGTCACACTTTCACAACCCCTTCTTTCCCTAAAGCGCTGTTTGCAGTTCAGAAGAAATTTTTCGGCCTATCTTGATGCATGGGAAATTCCTTGCCTGAATCGCCCAAGAAACCGTTTTTCTTCGATCACAGTTCGCAGTTGCGAAAAAATGACAGTTCAAATGGCAGTCACCGTGGAAACTTTCTGCCAGGAATCGGTCTTGACTCTTGAGCGATTCCTTTCAAACACCAAACTAGGCTTAAATATCAGTTTTTTGATGACACTTTTCTAGATTTTTTTAAAAGAATTTTCAAGTGTTCTGCGGTTTTGCAACATGCATACATACATTTATTCGCTCAACATCACATTGAATTTTATGATAAGACATAATCAACAATAGTACGCCGGGTCGCCACTGCTAAAGCCACTCTGAAAACCGAGATAAGGGCAAGCAAAAAGGCCTACTTTGAGGGTCTCTGTCAGAGTGCCATTGCAAATCCGTGGGTGATGCCTACAGGATTGTGATGGCCAAGTCAAGAGGTATAGGCCCCTACAAAGCAATCTCCAGAGATGTTATGGAGGGGACCATCAAGAGGCTTTTTCCATATCGTGATCCTAGTACCTGGCCTCCTTTCGTAGAATAGCCGGGGACTGGGGCTTGCCATGAGGAAAGGGTAAACTTGCGGGGATAGCAAAGTCCCTTAGCGTAGGTGAGGCCCCAGGTCCGGAAGGAGTTCCGAACTTTGCCTTAACAGTAGCTATTGCTGAGGCTTCCAAGATGTTCAGGTCTGCTATGCAGAAATGCCTAGACGAGGAAGCTTTCCCAGAGGTTTGGAAGCGGCAGGGCCTGGTTCTATTGCTGAAGGCGTGGAAACCACCCAGCGATCCATCGGCATTTAGACCAATACGCCTGATCGACACGGACGGGAGGGTTCTCGAAAAGATCATCGTAAACAGAATGTGGGGTGTAAATGGTCTCTCTAGCAACCATTTCGACATCCGGAAGGGGAGGTCGATCGTAGACGCTATCCTGTCGGCAGACAACTGAGATACGCTCCAGCGTAAAAAGAAGGGAAATTGCTAAAGTCACTAAAGTAGTGCAGTAGTTGTTGAGGATTAAATTCTCGGTGGGAGTGGCAATCGTCAGCTTCTATGACAACATTACGGTGAATAGATCGAAGAAGTGGAATTGACTACTGCCACCTTGATCGCGGTTGTGGAGGAGTGGATGTGATCCAGAAAACTGAAGTTGGCTTACCACAAAACTGAGGTGGTGGTTGTGAATAACTCAAAGCCGGAGCAGCCATCGGTGACCAGTGTAGGCGATTGCACTATCACTTCGATGCGCTCCGTCAAATTCATGGGGATGATGATCGACGATAAGCTTGTCTTCGGTAGCCACGTTGATTACGAATGTAAAAGGGCCCATACATCCGCTGTCCACTTCTGCACATTTTGAACCTGTGAATAAATACATGTTGTACTTCATATACGTAAAATACAACACATTGGAACTTCCTTGTCAAAAATTGTGCTCAATCCGTCAAAGCAAACAATAGTTATAGCACGGGTTCCCAACCGGTGGTCCGCGGCCCCCTGGGGGGCCGTGAAGCCAGTTCAGGGGGGCCGCTATGTTACCAAAAAACCGCAGGAGCCATAATTTGAGGAACAAATTTTCAGTATAAAACACCTCGGAAGAAAAAATTTTTCGGCTGCGCCGCTATTTTTTAAACCACGACTTAAACTAAATGCACATGTTGACACGTACGTCATTGTTTACGAAATTCGAGTGTCAAATTTAAAAAAAAGTATCATTTATCGTCGAAAATCCCTCCCATAGTAAATTTCTGACTACGCCACTGTACCCAAATAACTCGGTTTCGTTTATTTAATTCATATTTTTTTCTAAAATTTTTCATTGGGCCCCAGACGCTTTGACAATTCTTAAAGGGGGTCGCCACCTAAAAAAGGTTGGGAACCCCTGAGTTATAGCATCTCAAACTTGGCCATTTTGTATGAAAATTGGCGTTAGTCCGATCAATTATGTATGCATCACAGTGTAGATCAAAAATTGCCACAGATGTATTCTCCACAAAATTGGGCACTTCACGGAGGTCTCCGAGAAGTCGTTCCGGTGCCTCTGGATTGAGTCCCGTGGCCAATTGATGGGCAAAACAGTTGACTCAGGCACTCAGTGATTGGGTTACATTATTGCTGCTTTTTCCAGTGCATTCAGTTTTCCAAAAATTCAAATCAATTGCATTATGCATAATTTATTGCGTCAAATATGCTGCTACGGAAATGATTAAACCATGATCCCTTTGGCGTCGATTCCAAGTGGTCACATCCGACCCAAACTTAGTTTCAAGCTACAATATTTAGGCCCTTGTGATAATTTTAAGTAGTGGTGCTATTAGTAGCTCCTTGAAGTAAAATAATTGAATAAAATTGATAATACCATAAAATAAAAAATCTAAAAACGTAATCGGTAGTTTTTCATTTAAATTTGATATGAAAAAATGTAAAAACCATCGTTTATTTCAGTTTTTGCTTATAAATCACTTGCACCAACTATAGGTACACGATTTCAATAATGGTAGTAAAATTTAACATTAGTTCCTATAGTGGTGCATCCAATTCTTAAATGAAAAAAAAAAATGTTTGCTTTCATAAGGTATTGATCAAATTAATGGGATTGCTTGATATCAAACATCGACGTAATACTAACTGTTGTGCTGAATTTTGCATAGTAGATTGAACAATCTAATTTCTTTAATATTGTTTATTATAATTATGAGATTTTTTTTATTGAAAAGTGCACACTGCACATCTATGGAATTTCCGAAAATTCTTAAATACTTAGTATTATAAAACAGGTATTAATTGGCATATAGTAATTACCTCTGTCGTTTGTCCGGATTATTTCGAGAACAGCCTTCAAGGTGAGCTTTTTTGTCACTGCTTCTCCATCCAATATTATACCTTTTATGGGACACGTTCACTTTTATGATCGCGCGCGCGTCCTCTTCACCTCGCGCTACACAAAAACCGTTTTCTTCTTTTCGTCCTCACGCGCGGGACTTGTCTTCCTTATTCTTCTAGGTCATTTCAGCCCGCAAAACCAGATTCTTGCTGAACTACGAACGCCCAAGAATCCCAAATCGAAAAGGAGCCCACCGATTTGCACATCAAAACACCAACAATTTTTTCATCATTTCGCTTATTCTTTGATTCACTTCAACACTTTGCAAATGTGGCTCGCTCAGTCAGCGTTGCCAACCTTCCAGATTTATCTGGATTTATCCAGATTTTTGAGGTCTCATTTTGCAAAAATCTGGAAGATCCAGACATTTGTTTTCGGGATTTGTAAGGTTTTTCCCGGAATTTGTAGGGTTTTTTACACGATCCAGACTTTTCCAGACAAAACTTCCTAAATCATCCAGATTTCTCAAAAAATGACCTGGCGACCCTGCGCTCAGTCAGACACTGAGTGTGCTGCACTGTGGTTGGTACTTAAGCTGCTGACTGGCGGCGATAAGCACATACTATTTATCTCTTCTTTTATTGGTTTCACTTGTTTATCTTCCTTTGCGATGTCTTCGCAGATTTTGAATCACAAATACCCCTGCGGAACAACTTGGCGGCGAGGATACATGTGTAGAGTCAACCAAACAACACCACCAGACAGAACACCCGAGGTTTTTCGCTTTTTGCTTCGTTGCTTTGCCGGTTGTGGTAGTCTCTCTTCCTTGATATATAGGATAGGTTGTGGTATCTCTTCGACCACGTTCTGCCTTTTTTTGTGCGATGTATGAAGTAATAACAATAATCTGGAATTAGCGATCCGTTCCTTCGTTGGTCCGTTCCTGAAGCGAAACCTGAATTGAATGTATAAAATAGAATTATTCAATTGCATTGGGAAGCTATGGTTTCAGATTGATTGCCAATCACATGACCGGTTGATGGCAATAAATTCGATATAGGGAAACTTATGCTATTTTCAACAGCTTTGTTCTCTTCGTCATGGAGTGTTTTCTAAAACCTGTCGAGTTCAAAGCTGACCTCAAAAATTTTTCTATCAAAATGAATTATATGGCCAAGTTTCAAGCTATTTGGTACACAAATACCCTTCATAACCCTGAAGACAACAAAACAGTGCCAGAAACGTCTGGGTTGCAGTCCAAACTATGAGCTAAGCACGCATAGAAAACAGAGGATCACAAATGACACCTGGAGGAAGATGGAGAAGTGAAGGAAAGCCGCAACCACGATTGAGCGAGCAAAAACACTAGGAGCCAAAAACAGGGCCCGTCAACGCCTGAGAGTCAACGCTATACGGTTTTCGATAAGATGCACATTTATGTAGACCACGGGTTCCCAACCGGTGGTCCGCGGCCCCCTGGGGGGCCGTGAAGCTAGTCAAGGGGGGCCGCGATGTTACCAAAAAATTGTTAAGTTTTATTCTATTTTGTGCAAATTATGAAAAATTTTAATTTTGTATACCGCCACCCCCAAAATCCACAATTTGAGGAACAAATTTTCTGTATAAAACGCCTTCAGAAGAAAAAAATTTCGGCTGCGCCGCTATTTTTCAGCTACGACTCAAATTTAATGTTCATGACATCATGTTTTCGAAACGTGAGTGTAAATTTCTGGATACGTCACTGTACTCAAAAAACTCGGTTTCGTTCATTTAATCCATATTTTTTTTTCTAAAAATTTTCATTGGGCCGCAGATGCTTTGGCAGTTCTTAAAGGGGGTCGCCACCTCAAAAAGGTTGGGAACCCCTGATGTAGACCGTAGACGGGACAATGCAGTGTTTGTCCCGACGAAAACGACGAAAAACTTTTGCAACACAATAAATTCTGACCGCAATAAATTCTGACACACTATGCGCCGTGCACTTGCCGCATCTTTGCCATCACGATCCAGCATAATTTTCCGTCACCTTCAACGACTTCGCTATTGCGATAAGCTCGTCGTTTGTCACCGAGGCGACCTTGCTTTGGCCAGTTTGGCCATAGGGAACGAGGGCCGATGTTCTTATATCTTGGCGCGGCAACGTTAACACGATCTCCTGCAGCATCTCCGTCGATCGTTCTGGGGGTGAGGTAGTAATACTCCATTCTACAAAAATTCTGCGGTTTCTGGACACCACTAGTATACCGGTTTGCGTCCATTTCTGGGTGGGGAGCGCCTTGGGATTGCGGCATCAGGTTAGGGTTTCTGGTAGATCATTGCTGTATAGACCGTCGGTGTTACACTTCAAAAGCAATTGCTCCACAAATGCGAGCTTATCGAAGTGCAAGGTCAGCCTTAGTGGGGGATGTACTGTGCATACACATACATAACTAGCAAACGCTGACAAACGCTCTACTGCGTTTTTTATATGTAATATGTATGTAGATCCGTTTGCAGCAGGGAACCCGCCAGAACGTGGAACGTTAAAAACTGAAGCAACAGAACCGTCTCTTTCGAAAAAAAAGCGCCGCTTGGAAGAAACGGGGTGCGAGGAAATGGATCTGCTGTGCCGTTCCCATAAAACACGGAAGTTCTACGAGAAGCTCAACGCATCGGCTTCGCGAGCCGAAATATGCAGGGATAAGGACGGAGACCTCTTGACGGACGGACGTGTGGGTGATCGGAAGGTGGAAGCTGAATGGTGTGGAGGACATAGGTACGGGAGACCACGACAACGGAAGGAACGACTATGCCAATGCAGCAGAGGACGGAAATGAGTCAACTCCCATGCTGAGGAAAATTAAGGGTGCCATTCACCAACTCAAAACCAACAAAACAGCTGGTAAGGATGGTATCGTTGCGTTGCGTTGCGTTGCGTGCGTTGCGTGGTAACGGAGTAATTCGTAGATTGCAAACTGATAGTTGTCATGTTTGAACTTTAATATTCCTATTCTAATTGCTTATGGAATGCTATTTGGGAAGGAACAGCTATCCAATCAGAGGTTGAAGCAAAAAAGACATGAGAACTTCCATTGCCGGCCACGCCCATCTTCTCCGTTACGAGGAAAGGAAAGGATGTGATGATATGACACCTACTTTATGAAAGGCCAGCGACTCACCGGCGCCCCCATAAGTGTCAAGGAGTTGGATATTTGGAATGGGTTGATTGGGGATTCACTATAAACGAGTGATGCGACAAGATTCAGATTGTGTAAGTGTATTTGGGTAGATCATGTAGACCTGTTAGTGTGAGTGTAAGTGTTTTAGTATCTTTAAACGCCAACGTTGGGAGTGACGTAGCTAAGAGATTTTGTCACTCCATGGGCCTCAGGGATGGGGCACAGGCATTTGGACCATGTGTCCTGGCTCACAAGCCTAGGTTTAAGCGCCATTGCTCGCTCTCTGAAACGAGAAGAAACAAATTATGCGGAGGGGATGGGGAAGTAGGGATGGGATGACATCTATTTTTCGAAAGGTCAGCGACTCACCGACGCTTTCGTAAATAGCAAGGTGGGCTTTTGGTAAAGGAATTGTCTAGATTGGAATGTTAAATATTGTTGGAGTTTGAACTCCATGATCATGATTAACAGATTAAATCAGAACGGACTCACCAAATTATATAAATTTCCCTTGGCAGACGAAGTGACCAAGAAGTCCGACACACTGCGCTCGTCCTTTTCGTCCAGAAAGGTACACTTGCGATTGGCTATGACATGCTGCAGTGTTTTACGCAGCGCTTCCGGTCTGGCCGCATTAGGGCTATGGATTACATCACCCCTGTAATATGGAATTCCTCGGATGACTGCAGCTTGTTTGTCCAGCGAAATCTTGATGTCCATCAGATCCTGGTACTTCTGGAGCTGCTGGGAGATCTGATTGCGAAGGCGCTCGGTTTCGTCTAGGAGCCTACTCTTAGCTTCGGCACGGCGCTGCCGTTCGGCATTCAGTGAGGTAAAACAATATCCATGCATGTTCAGAAATAAATCGGCACTGAAAACGCGCCGAAACACGAAAACTCCCTGGGGAATCCGTTTTTTAGGGTTTTCTCCAGAGGCGTCGCGTCCGCATGTGCAACGTGTGCATTACACGTGCAGCTAAAATTAAAATTTCGTGAAAAAATATGTTTGACACCCATATGAATTTAACGGAATCGTGTGTAACGATTTGTTTCAGCTTCCCCCTATCTTTACTATCCCCAACATCGCGCGCAAAGCACATGACGAGCGAGAAGCAACTTGCATAAAAGTAACGCGGGAATCGCGATCTTGCACACTCTGAAAGAAGAAACATCTTATTGGAAAGCGGCCCTAGTGCGATAGTTCCCGAGCAACGGCTGTGTGTATACCTAGGTAGGCAAAGCGGTACCCATCTGCTACGCACCGCATGCTTTCGCTTGGCTTCCAAACAGCAACACGGAAACCTCGGCTGGAAACGCTCTGGCGCATATCGTTATTCGCGTAGTGGTTTCACAGTTTGGTTGCTGGCTGAGAAAAATTTCAAACACATAGACACCCAACGTGTGTCATCGCTTTGGTGCACTTGATCTCAGCACTTGATGCTTCTTCGCATGGCTTTTGCAAACGGGGGTGCGGCGCTCACTGTTTCGTACTGCACGGTAAAAAATCTGCACTCTGATATGAACTGATTGGCACTTGAATTCGCACTACTGTTCAATCTGTTTGTTATCAATTAAATATCATTCGAAAAAGAACATTCAATGCCTCTTCAATTTTAATGGAAATTCACTTCAATTCGTTGTTGACAATGCTTTGATTTCAATCCTAATATTTAAAAAAAAAGCGTTCACCACACCCAGATTCGATACCAGGACCTTGAGATTCACAATCATCGGTTTCCCCACTACACTACTTCATATCTGTAGGAGAGGTGCGTATCGAAGCAAAACACTTTCTACCACCTTTCATCTATATTTACTTTCATGTCCAAAACAGTCATTACCAAACCAATAGCTTTTCACTTTGGATCGTACTGCTTTATACAGTAGTGCAAATCGAAGTGATTTTCAGTTAATTCCTCTGGTGGGTTTGTTTTGGTTTTGCAATCAACAGTGACAGCATTGCAATTTCAAAGGAAAAACATTGATGATCGTGTTGGTTGGGATGTTGAATAGTTAATGGATTTTTCCCTTACATCGAGCGTGCAGATTTTTTACCGTGTGATCTCTTGCGCTAAAACGTTTCGCTCTCTCAGTAGGGTGGTCGAAAGCTACAAATTCAAATAGCGCTACAAGTTATTTTGTCAATGAAGATTCGAGAATACTCTAATGCTAGAAATACGTATTTGTCAAAATGTACCGTTCTTAGATCGATCGCATATTGCCTAAACAGAAATCTTAAAATCTTTGAAAATAAGTTTGGATTCGCTTTGAGGTATTATAATTCACGAAACGATAAACCGTTCAGCATGATTTTTGCTCGGCACGATCCGCTTTCAGGGTGGCTGTGTTTATAAGTAGAAAAAGTTACGAGAATCAACTAAAATGTAGCACAATTGCGAAATTACTGAAATTATTATGAGTGGGAAACAAATTCAACAGTTGTCAAACAAGCACAACCAAATTGGCAGTACGTCTCCCGGGAAAACTAGTACATTTTAAATATCGTCACAATGTCAGATACTAACTGTACTTAGATTGTTTGAAGTTTCAAACTAGACATAGTTATTTTCCTAAAGGAAAATGGACAGTTTCTGTGATCGATTAAGATCGACAGTTTTGGATGGGATAAACATTGAATTGTCGACTAACAACGATTTTTCTTTAAAAAAAGGTAGATTTCCATAGAGTAAACCGTATTAAATTTTGAACGGTTGGCGGTAAAATTATAGTACCCTCACACGAGCAGTTTAACCATTAAAAAAAGATTCCATAAAGTGAACTGGAGTGAAAATCAATTTATGGCCGTATAGCCTGTCCCAGATCAATGACAAGTCCAAGCTCGCAAATAAATTAGAACTTGTGTAAATATGTCCAAAAAGGGGAAACTTCATTAGAAAATGTGCACGGAGATAAATAATTAGGTTGGGGAAACAAATTTTAATAGTACCGAAGTAGTAATATATCGTTCCGATTAAAATTATAATGAGCAATCAGGCAAAATTTAATATGTTTTTTAACATAAAAAATACTTACGAATGGTAAGGAAATGGGATGGAGGGTGGTTTGAGGTGCCCAATAACTGGTCTACATAATTTATGAAAAATCTGCAAGTGCACATGTGGCTAAACGAGGCACGCGACGCCTCTGGTTTTCTCATGAGAACAGAGCATCTCTGCACACAAACATGCTCGCGGAAGTGAGTTTTTTTTTTTCAATTTGATCATCTGCAGAAGAAGAACGCGGCGAACGGAGAAATATCGAAACTATCCGCGTCGGCTTCCGAAATCCCCACACATGAAACACATCTACGGAACTAATTTAGCCCTTCCCTCTCACACGCGAAATATTGCGAAATGTGACGAAACATCTTCCGCTTTCCAAAAACCCACAAATTCTACAATCCATCACTTACGAATTCTTGTTTCTAGGCCGAAAACCTTAGTTTCTTGTTAGTTTCAAATTTAAAAAAAAAATCACTTTTCGATGAACTGTTTGACGTCAAGAAAAAACAGCTGGTAAGGATGGTATCGCAGCAAAACTCATAAAAATGGGCGCAGAAAAGTTGGCCACCTGTCTGCACCGGTTGATACTCCGGATCAGGGAAACCGATCATCTTCCGTCGTCTGTTACCTAAAACGAATGAGTTCGTGGGAAGTTATCAAGCCGGCTTCATCGATGGCCGGTCGACAGTGGACCAGGTCTTCACCGTACGGCAAATCCCGCCAGAAATGCCGTGAATACCAGGTCCCAAAGCTTCATCTGGTCATCGACTTCAAAGCGGCATACGACAGTATCGGCCGCACAGAACTATGGAAAATCATGAACGAAAACGGCTTTCCTGGGAAGCTTACTAGATTGATTAACGCAACGATGAACTATGTGCAAAACTGTGTAAGCGTTTCAGGTGAACTACCCAGTTCATTTGAAAATCGCCGGGGACTGCGACAAGGTGACGGACTCTCATACATACTCTTCAATATCGCTCTGGAAAGTGTAATGCGACGGAGCTGGACTCAACAGCCGGGATACGATTTTCACAATCCTCACTGACGGCTGACAACAATATTAGCCGTGCAATAAAGGGCGAACACGATGAAATTGCCACACAGAAAATATTGTATAACTTTTGATTGCGTTCGCCAAAATAGCTATTTTTTTTACCATGAATAGTATATTATGTGTAGCTAATACCATAAAATTTTCATTAAAATCAGTTGAGTATTGGCGGAGATATCGTTGAAACAAGGAAATTGCCAATTGAGAATCTTGTGCAAACAAACATTTTGGAAAATATCACTTTTTTGCCGTTTCAACGCTAGCGCCAAAAATACTGAACCGATTTCAATGAAAAATTTTATGTACGTAAATTATGTATGTAGAAGTAGTTTGTCAAAATTTCATTCAATTTGATCATACCGTTAAAAAGTTATAGCCATATATGTCGCACTATGTCACAATAAGCAGATGTGGTTTTTGGTATAGTGAAATTCAAACTGCTCTTACTTTGAAAGTACTCAATGAAAATGGCTGAAATTTTCACTGTAAACAGTTTAACACAACAATTTTACACTGTCAAAGTTTTATAAAAATTGGGACAGTGTTACCAGTTCTACAGTCAAAATAGTGCACGCGGAACTAAAAATGGTCAAAAAGTACCTAAAATTTACCTTGAAGCGATTTGAGCTTTGGATATTTACTAGAAAAAGTACTGAACCGATTTCGATCAAATTTTAACCACTTAATTGATACTATGTTAAGAATATCGAGTGAAATTTTCAAACGTTTTGATGAGGTAACAAAAAAGTTGTAGTCTAAGTATTTTTTTGAAATGGGTGCACAAATTTTCTAAAATCTTATTTTATGACAATAGGGTACGAGTGCCATCATTAATCTCATGCTCCTATGCTCATCCTATTCGAAAACAAGCGATTACGGCACCGATTGAATCCGTTCTTTTTGTTTTCATGCGTGCTCACTCCTAACAAAAAATACAAAAATAAGAAACAAAACAAACAGCGCTTAATTTCTTTGTTTTCAGTAGGATGAAAATGGGAGCCACATGCTTAATAAGGGAACCAATACCCTATATGCGCCAATACTCAACCGATTTTAATGAAAATTTTATGGTATTAGCTACACATAATATACTATTCATGGTCAAAAAATTTTGACGAACGCAATCAAAAGTTATACAATATTTTCTGTGTGGCAATTTCATCGTGTTCGCCCTTTACGAGTACGCATCATCAGTGGAAGTCGTACCTACTATGGGCTTCACAAGAACCTGCGGTCGAAAATGATTCACCTCTGCACCAAATTCAACATGTACAAGATGCTGATAAGACCGGTGGTTCTCTACGGGCGCGAGACCTGGAGTATGATCGAGGAGGACATGCAAGCACTCGAAGTGTTCGAGCGTTTGGTGCTTAGGAAGAATGAGCAACGAGCTAATTGCACTCTACGGCAAACCTAGCATCCGGAAGGTCGCAAAAGCTGGAAGGATACGATCGGCAGAGCATGTTGCAAGAATGCCGGATAACAACCCTGCCAACCTGGTGTTCACAAGAGATACCGATGGCACAAGAAGACCACAAGATGGGCTGATCAGGTACAGAACGGTCTGGCAAATGTGGGAGGCGGCCCAGGATGGAGGACTGCAACCACAAACCGGTAAGGAATTGTTGATTCAGTTTTATTGTAACGACGATTTAATACTAAATAAATCAAATGAATGTTTCGAAAACTTCAAAGTTGTCTTTTTGAATTCCTTCAGGAACTCCTGCTGGGAATTTCATCTTAGATACCTTCGTGGGTTCCTCTAGATGCTTCTCAGAATTTCTCAAGGAAATCCTTCATAAGCTCCCTTAGGAATTCCTATAGGGGTATATTCTGGGATCCAAGAATTCGATCTAAGGATTTCTCCAACGAACTCCGAAAAAAAACCTCAGAAGGAACTCTTGGAGGAGTTCCAGAAGGATGTACTGAAGGTTTCCTACAAGAAACTCTTGGATTATTTTCAGAAGAAAGCACTGAATGATTTACGAATGGTCATCCTAGAGGATTCGAAGAAGTGACTCCTGAAGCATTCCTAAAGGAAACAACTCCTGAAGGGTTCTCTGTAGCAACTCCCGGAATAATCATAGAAGTTCTGAAGAAATCCTAACAAGATATTGCGGAGGTTTTCCACAAGGAACTCCTGGAGCATTTCTGGAAATATTTTTTGCAGGATTCCCAGAATGAACTTTTAAACGTTTCTTACAAGGAACTCTTGGATAATTTTTAGAAAGAACTGCTGAATAATTTGCAGAAGGTTATCCTAGAATATTCCCAGAAGGAACTTCTAAATAGGGGATTCCTGCACGATTCCCAAAAGCAACCTCTGGAGGAGCCCTCGAATAAACTCCTGTCCAAGCAACACGCATGTCATATAACAGTAGCTCAAGTTTTGATTGTATAGAAGCTAGCTATTTTCACAGACAAACAGACGTAACTCTTAGAGGAAATTCATCAAAAACGTTTGCCCGGTGTCATTTTCATGAGCACACTGCCACCTGTTGGTAGAACCGCGCGCGACACTG
Organism: Aedes albopictus; assembly: GCF_035046485.1. NCBI lineage: Eukaryota > Metazoa > Arthropoda > Insecta > Diptera > Culicidae > Aedes > Aedes albopictus. The sequence goes on from NC_085138.1 coordinate 325,862,102, forward strand.
TCGGCCATGATGGATTTGGATTTGACGTTTTACTGACACGCACACTACTACACAAATTGCCTGTAATTTTAGTTTGAATCATTCAGCAACGTGTACACTGGCAAACGTCAAAGCGATCGAACACTAGCGCATCTGGTGGAACGATCGCGCAAATCAAATGAAATTTGAATTGATCGTTAAATGCATGTACCAAGCCGTTTTGAAGAGTGTTACGTCTGTTTGTCTGTGCTATTTTGATGTTATCATAACACAATGTTAGAATTTCGTGAAATTCACTTCAATACAACCAAAAGTTGCACTGCCGCAACTCTTTTATGACATGTATGTTGCTTGGGTGAAGTGACTCATGTACAACAGGTAATAATAAATCCTGGAGAAATTCCAAACACGATTCTAGGGACAATCCATGCACAGAACTTTGAAGTATTTAAGACTGTACTCCAATAAAAATAAAAATATCAAAAAGTGAGAATTAAGAATTCCATATAGAACCCCAGAGTTAATTTTTGAACGAGTCCCGTACGTGGCATTCCTGATAAAGCTTTTGAATAATCCTAGGAAAAACACTCCTAAAAAATACTTTTGGAAGAAGCCCGGGAAAAAAATCTGGGGAACTCCAGGAGGATTAGAAACAATTTTTGGAGAGATTTCAGAAAATAGTTTTGGAAATCCTGAAGGAAATCTTGGAGGCACTAGGAATTGAGGAAAAAGTATTTTGGAGAATCTCGAAAGCAACTCCTGGAGAAGTTTCAAGATTCCTGATGGAACTCCTGAAGGTATCTCCGAAGAAGCTCCAGAAGAAAATTACAAAGGGACATGTTTAGTTAATCCGAGAACGAACTCATGAAGAAATCCAAGGATCATAAACTGTTTCTTCGATAACGTCTTATTAAATTCTAAGAAATAATTAGGCCGAATGGTACGAGAATCCCAGTGGAATCCCAGAAACATTCTTGGAGGAACCCTTAGAGGTAAACCAGTAAATAGTTCTGAAGAAGTTGCAAGAGATTACAAAGAAAATAATCCTTGAGATTTTCCTTGAAGGAATACCAGGAAGACACTCAGAAGGTACTCATGGAGTTTTCTGGAAGGAAGGAGAAATCTTCTTTTTTTAAGATATCGAAATCGCGTTCCAGGAGATAGATAATTACGGGAAGTTAGTCGTTAGTCATTTTCTGGAAAGTTTCGTTCAGGACTCTACTCTGTCATATGTATGTGTTGATCTGCAGATCTGCTTTTCGAAGGAGTTGGTCTGGATTGAACAAAACCAATGCTGGAATAGTTCTAATAATTACACAGCGATCTTAGGTTGTAATTGGATATGTGATATTACAGTAGCAAAAATCAGCACTGTAACGGCTGTAGATGTTATGGTCTAAACTGCAAGCCAGTTTTGACAACCTTGAACATCCCAACAGTAGGTCCAAAACCATAGTTGAATATGCAATGACACTCGTTATAGAGGAATTCCACGGAGTCATGTTAGTCGATCCTGAGCGACCATTTCAAAAATATCTGAAACTTTGCACAGTTTTTCAATTTCATCTAAATCGCCATTTTTCGATATCAAACCTTCATATTCACTCACGACCTAGCTCACGACTAACTTTTCAAAAGGGTGTATGCGAAAATAGTTAAAAAATATTCTAAAAGCTGTACAGCAAAAACGGATTGTTCGATTGTTATGAATTTTTCAGCAAAGTTAGATAACTAAATGATGATTCCTTAGAAAATATAGACAGTAAAAAATTTCTTTTTTTACTTTAAAAAAATATGATCTTTGTCACAAAAACTCAAATATCTCAAAACCCTATCTTTTTACCAGCGTCAATTTTTTAGGAAAATTGGCCCATTATATCAGCTATCTATCATAAAATTTTGGTGATGGTAAACTGATAAACAAAAAAGTTATGACATTTCAAACATTTCACAATTTTTACATTTAGTAACAAAAAAATTTTTTTTCCTGTGTAAATTATTTCGGGAATTATATTTTGATGCTGATTTTATTGTAAAGGCTACCGCCTGAATTAAACAAGTTTTTTTCATGATGTTTTTGTTTGATTATTTATAATTACTATAGAAACTTAGACGCGATCCAGTGTTGTGATCAAAAATATTGAGAGTGTCATACTTTTTATTGTACGTAACTGGTGAAAAAATCCCTTTATAGTGTTGAAAAGCTGTTGATCATAAGAAAAATGGAATTAAACGTATTTTTAAGACGCAAGCTGCATAATAAAAGTTTTATATATACGCGTATACATCTAGTTGATCTGCAAAAAAAAATACCTCTTAGACCAAGCCCACTCGTGGGCTTCATACTACACACGCAACAGCACGTCGTTAACGATTTTTAATTTCGTTAACCACCCATTTTCGCACCGGTCGTTCGTTTCCATGTGAGTAAAATAATGATCGGTCGCCTTTCCGCACCGGTGGTCTCTATTCTATCCGTACCATCGGTTTTTTGCACTTCCGTAAATCATCGCAATATTTTGTTTATTTCTATGGTGTTATTGAAAATCTTATTCAGTATAATAATCTGTGCTCATATTTTGAAAGAAGGGGTTTTGGATAAGACTGAAAACTGTTAGTAAAAATTGAACTCAAATAAATAATTCCTTTGGAGATTTGTACCAGTTTTGGTGCGTTTCAAGATATCATTTTCTCAATAATGTATGATTGTATTGGATCCCGGAATTCAAGCAATCTTTTTTAAATTATATGTTTGTTGCTTACTGTATGACTAGTTGGTTGAATTTTTATCTAAAATAATATCCATCTCTTCGATATTCATGTTGCCTTTCTCGCAAGAAATTTATCTGAATTTGAGATTTTGAGCATCTGTTTTAATAATTAGGTTTAGGAATAACTACATCCCTTGCATTTCCAACACATTTATTACGTAGTTGTCTCCTTTACAACTTCGCGTAGGTCAAAATTCTTGAATCCTGGTCATAGTAGAAGCTGTCTTCTAACAGTCTGCGATAAGTTTGCGCAACCTTATTTCATAAAAGTGTATTTTAACATTAGCTAATTCTATACTCAGTCACAACCTTTTAGTTACAAAGCATCAATCGGAAATCTTAATATATATTGCGATATTTTATATACTGGTATATGAATATTTTGTTGGAAGCAGATTCTATGCGCTTGAAGTAGACTGCGTATTTGTGAAAGTACATAATAAGCCCACTCTCTTTTTTGGCACTTCATACAACATTTGTTGTATTTTAACATCCAACACTTGCTTTTTCTATAACGAGGAACCTACAATATGGCAGTCCTGCACACCGCCCATTTTAATTGATGAAACTTGGCAGCTCCACTTCAGTTTTTTAGATTTTTATCGGTATGATTAAAGTTTGTTTTTACAAAAAAAAAAAATTAATGGTTTTTTTATGATATCTGAATTGAGTTAGGTACAGTCAAAGCATCTTTGAAAAATCATAACTACTCAAATCTAATCTTATACATACGCAGCCAGTACGCGGAATCACCCTGGAAAGCAATCGTGTTACTTTTCTTGTCAATATTGATGCTTGCAGCATATCAGGACACATACATCAAAGCGGCCAGGTCTATGGCGTTGTATTTACGCGCAAAGTGTTCTTCGCAAGGTACTTCTCGAATTTACAGGGGAGGAAGGATGCGTATACCAAACGATCCAGATTACATGTTGATGAATATGTTTTAAATATATAAGAATATGTATAATAAAGCTTTTAATAAAAAATGTGTAATATTGGAAAAATCTCCCCTATTGTTGGGTTGTTTTTATAGATCTTAATAATGTCGAACCTCCTATTCTGTATGATCGGTGTTATTCACATGGGGTTGTCGCAGATTTTTTTTCTGCTTTCCTCTATTGTTTCTACAAGGGTGAAGTTACTCATTTCGCACACTTTCTTCCTAATGTCTCGTTTATTTAATTTATATTTTCAAATTTATACTTAATAAACCACCCACTGACGACCACTTGTTTTTTAAAAAAAAAGCAATCAAACCAAAACTCCTTTGCCTTTTTCGAAATATACACGACAAAACGAAACGCGAGGCACAGCTCTTTCAAAACGGGGGATCTCAGCCCGGAAAGTGGAGAAAGAAAACCTTGTGGTCAAATGGTATCTTTTCGGGTTAGAAAATACGCACATCTTCTTACCGGAATCTGCGACGGATGACGATAATTTTGGAACTTGTCGGAACGAACTTCGCGAGTTATTTATTTGGACATTTTTCTAAATGTGCGAAACCAAACTTTACTTGCAGCGTAGAAACCCCGGCTCAAGCATGTACGTGTTAAAAAAGCAAAACTCACAGAATCACCATACATTTCAAATATAAGTTTCGAAACGATCGGCCGAATCAAAAACTAAAAGTGCGATTATGAACAATCGTAACTATTTTAAGAGAAAATCAATACATTTTCGATATGCATGATCCTAAAATTGGCGAAGAAGGGAAAACTTTATTCAAAACATACTTAAGCAAAGCTTGTCAAGTTAAACCTATTATTTTTCTGCGTTTGTATTGTCACTCTATCACAATTGTATGTCAGACAATTTGTTGTGTTATTCGTGTAACGATCTATTATATTATTTGGTTGATAATTTCACAGCAAGTAAAAATTAAAATTTTGAATATTTGATGTAAACTAAAATAAATTTCTACCTATACAAAACAAGAAAATCATTCTCTAGAAACTATATACCGGGCAACAAATCCATACTCATGTTCTTTCGTCTCCTCTTTACGCTACCCAGAGAGCTAAACGCGAGAGAGCGCACGAGCCTACGGATAGAGACCGTACTTTGCGTGTCTCTATATTCTAAGACCAAGCCCACTCGTGGGCTTCATACTACACACGCAACAGCACGTCGTTAACGATTTTTAATTTAGTTATCCACCCATTTTCGCACCGGTCGTTCGTTTCCATGTGAGTAAAATAATGATCGGTCGCCTTTACGCACCGGTGGTCTCTATTCTATCCGTACCATCGGTTTTTTGCACTTCTGTAATCATCGCAATATTTTGTGTATTTCTATGGTGTTATTGCAAATCATATTCAGTATAATAATCTGTGCTCATATTCTGAAAGAAGGGGTTTTGGATAAGACTGAAAACAGTTAGTAAAAATTGAACTAAAAATAAATAATTCCCTTGGAGATTTGTACCAGTTTTGGTGCATTTAAAGATATCATTTTCTCAATAATGTAGGTATGATTGTATTTAATCCTGGAATTCAAGCAATCTTTTTTTCAAATTATATGTTTGTTGCTTACTGTTTGACTTGTAGGTTGAATTTTTATCTAAAATAATATCCATCTTTTGATATCCATGTTGCCTTTCTCGCAAGAAATTTTTCTGATTTTGAGATTTTGAGCATCTTTTTTAATAATTAGGTTTATTGAATAGTTACATCCCTTGCATTTCCAACACATTTATAACGTAGTTGTCTCCTTTATAACTTTGCGTAGAAGATTCTTGAATCCTGGTCATAGTAGAAGCTGTCTTCTAATAGTCTGCGATAAGTTTGCGCAACCTTCTTCATTAACGTGTATTTTAACATCAGCTAATTCTGCACTCAATCACAACCTTTTAGTTACAAAGCATCAATCGGAAATCCTAATATATTTTGCGATCTTTTGGATGCTGGTATATGAATATTTTGTTGGAAGCAGATTCTATGCGCTTGAAGTGGACTGCGTATTTATCAAAGTACATAATGAGCCCACTCTCCTTTTTTGGCACTTCATTCAACAATTGTTGTATTTTAACATCCAACACCTTGCTTTTTCTATAACGAGGAACCTACAATTTGGCAGTCTTGCACACCGCCTATTTTAATTGATGAAACTTGGCAGCTCGACTACATTTTTTTAGATTTTTATCAGTATGATTAAAGTTTGTTTTTACAAAAAAAAACTGTAGTGTTTCCATGATATCTGAATTGAGTTAGGTACAGTCAAAGCATCTTTGAAAAATCGTAACTACTCTTATCTAATCTTATACATACGCAGCCAGTACGGAATTTTTCTAAATGTGCGAAACCAAACTTTACTTGCTGCGTAGAAACCCCGGCTCAAACATGTACGTGTTAAAATAGCAAAACTCACTGAATCACTATACATTTCTTCAAATATTAGTTTCGAAACGATCGGCCGAATCAAAAACTAAAGGTGCGATTATGAACAATTGTAACTATTTTTAAGAGAAAATCAATACATTTTCGTTATGCATGATCCTAAAATTGGCGAAAAAGGGAAAACTTTATTCATAACATTCTTAAGCAAAGCTTGTCAATTTAAACCTATTATTTTTCTGCGTGCGTATTATCACTCTATCACAATTGTATGTCTGACAATTTGTTGTGTTATTCGTGTAACGATCTATGTATTATTTGGTTGAAAATTTCAAAACAAGTAAAAATAAAAATTTTAAATATTTGATGCAAACTAAAATAAATACATACCTATACAAAACAAGAAAATCATTCTCTAGAAATTATATACCTGGCAACAAATCCATACTCATGTTCTTTCGTCTCCTCTTTACGCTACCCAGAGAGCTAAATGCGAGAGAGCGCACGAGCCTACGGATAGAGACCGTACTTTGCGTGGCTCTATATTCTAAGCCCTGCTACGAACCGTACGTAAACTTTTCGCTTTCGAGCCCTACTTAGCAGCGACCGGTGCGGCTCGCTTCTTTGTTCGGGGCTCTACTTAACGTTAAAACGCTTGATGGAGCCCATGAGTGGGCTTGGTCTAAGCCCTGCTACGAACCGTACGTAAACTTTTCGCTTTCGAGCTCTTCTTAGCAACGACCGGTGCGGCTCGCGTCTTTGTTCGTGGCTCTACTTAACGTTAAAACGCTTGATTGAGCCCATGAGTGGGCTTGGTCTTAGAGAACAGACTTTATGATCGGAAGAATGCAAGTAACTTCAACAACAACAAATGCATGAGAGGTACATACCACAGACAAACAGACGAAATGCCTAGAACAATTTTCGTGAAAATCCATCGCCCAGTTCACACTACCACTACCTGGTGGAAATGTTTCACGAAACACTGCGTTGTGCAATATCGTCATCGGAAGGCGCTAGTGTGAAACGTCAAACGCAAACAAAAACGATGGGCACTCTTCTGGTTATGAAAGCCACAACCAAGATTCAAAATGATCGTTAAAGGCGTGGTCAATGAAAATTTCGTCAGTGTTATGTTTGTTTGTCTGTATACATACCATGACAATGCTCACGAAAAGTAAAAAAATACTACCGCTATGGATAATAAAAATTTTATAGTAATTTTTTTCTTCAGCCAAGCAAACAACACCAAACTAGTCAGTTAAAACTAATAAGTGATTTTGTTTATTATAATCTAACGAACAACATGAACAGTCGCGTTCTCAAAGGTCTTCAACTCAACGCTCTCTTGTAGACCGTTTGATGAAAAAAAAATGTTCAAAAGAGTTACGAAATCTCACCGAAAGCACCATAGATAAACTAAAAGAGACTGGTTATGCCCAAATTGAATACAAATTAACGCATTTGCACGTCCTGCCGTCTAGACTTTGACAAACGAGCAATCTGTATATCATCGGTAAAGCAGGGTGCAGGAAGTTCGAAAACGACAACAATTGAGTTTTTAAATTAAGAAAAATATAATGATTTTTCGATTTTATACGAAAGAGCACCTTTTTCTGAGCCACTATGATTTTTTTCAGATTTTTAGAACCTTATTTTGGTACCTAAAATCAATTTCAAAGATTTTTTTTTGAAATCACCTTTTGACAGCTGGGCAACTATTTGACAGCTCCGCCCAGTAAAAACTGCGACAAGTGGTGATTCGACAAATCGCTCCCATACAAACTTCAAATTGATTTTTAAATAGGTTCCCGGGCTCCAAAATTCATGAAAATTTGGATTTCGGCTCAGTTTGACATGCAGATTCAGAATATCGAATTATCTCAACACCGGTAAAGAAACCAATTGAGAAATTGCCAGAAGTGCTAGGTGCAGAGAGTCATGCCACCAGCGACCTCTGTTTAAAACATTTAATCACGCCCTTTTACAAAAATGCTTTGAAATATACTTCAACATCTATACCCATTCCAATATTTTTAACGTTGCAAAACACGCTTTCAACATTCATCTTGAAGAAGAGGGAAAACACTTGTCCTCAAATGTAACAGCAAATTAATGAATAAACGACTAATGCGCGGAGGGCGTGATAAAATCGGAACATTACTGTACATATAATACACATAATACATAATAAAAACAGCTTGTTTTACTCACGCAAGGCCATTAACAATAAAATCAGCATCAAACTGCGATTTCCGGCCGAAAAAATAATACTAAAAAAATGTATTACTAAATGTGAAAATTGTGAAATGTTCGAATTGTCATAACTTTTTTGTTTATTAGTTTATCATCACCAAATTTTTATGGTAGATTGCTAATACAATGGACCGTTTTCCCTAAAAAATTACGTCGGTAAAAAGATAGGGTTTTGAAATACATATTTGAGTTTTTGTGACAAAAATGATATTTTTTAATGTTAAAAAAGATTTTTTTTCACAGTGTATATTTTCTTAGAAATCACCATTTAATTATCTAACTTTGCTGAACAATAAAATCAGCATCAAACTGCGATTTCTGACCGAAATAATTTACACAGAAAAAATATTTACCAAATGTGAAAATTGTGAAATGTTTGAAATGTTATAACTTTTTTGTTTATTAGTTTACCATCACCAAATTTTTATGGTAGATTGCTAATACAATGAACCGTCTTCCCTAAAAAAATTACGTTGGTAAAAAGATAGGGTTTTGGGATATTTGAGTTTTTGTGACAAAAATGATATTTTTTAATGTTAAAAAAGATGTTTTTTCACAGTGTATATTTTCTTAGGAATCACCTTTTAGTTATCTAACTTTGCTGAAAAATTCATAGCAATCGAACGAACCATTTTGGCTGTGCAGATTTATGAATATTTTTTAACTATTTTCACATACACCCTTTTGAAAAGTTAGTTGTGATTCAAAATAAAAATTTGATATCGAAAAATGGCGATTTAGATGGAACTGGAAAACTGTGCAAAGTTTCAGTTCAATAGAAAATCATGAATTAAAAAATTGCCTTAATTTTGATGCTGTAGCTTGAAATCGCTCATAGCGATTTCGACCACTGTTACGGGTATAGACCAGAGGTTCGTAAAAAAATTTCTTCAGAAAGAATCCTGAGGCGAACGATTTGTAAGATTGAATTTCAAATCGTCCAAACACCTAGGCAAGAATATCTCAAGATATCTCAAGAGATATCTGGGTAATTGTTCTATGTTCATGATCAGTGGCGTCGCGTAACCTCACTTTTTACCTGTGCACCAAGTATGAATTCTTGATTTTTTTGAACAAATTTGTTTGTAATAAATTAGAAAATTACGAGAATAGATGCTTTCACTCATTTCCAGGCTTGATAATCCTCCTCGAAATCAAAAGAGTTTTGCAACATGCTCTAGAGCGGTGTTTTGCTTTTGCCTCGTCGCGAGGGAGCGAACGAACCCCGAACAAGGAGGCAATAAAAACTGAGCGAGGAAGAGGGGAACGAAAAAAGAGCCAATGATTATTTCGGGTTTTTGAGTGCGATTTTCGCCTCGAGAGTCTTTTTTTTGTATGGGAGTGGAACTCGCGAGAGCTTTTTGAGTGTGAATGGACGTGAGAAACACAACAAGCAATTATGAGTGTTGGACGAACTCCTCGCTGCGCGGCAAGCTCGCGCTCGGTGCCTTGAGGATTTGTGTTGTGATTTCTGAGTTTTATTTTCACTCCTCAGAAAATCGCCAAAATCGCTTCCTCATTTTCTCGCGAGGGAGTTCCTGTCAAGCCTGCTCATTTCTATTTCGATTTTGATCATACATCCCCTGCAATAGCAAGTTTTAGGGTCGGTGCACAGGTAAAAAGTGAGGTTACGCGACGCCGCTGTTCATGATGAAACTTCTTGGTGTTCAGGATATTCTAGAATGTCGATAAAGTCTCAAACTCAATTACTCATATTGTTTCCTAGTAGAGGAGTAGGTTTACAATAACTTTTCGGAAATTTGTTAACTTTCATCGAGAGAGTGATTTTATACAGCCATGTTCGTGGTCATGTATGACCACTCTGATCCTAAAGGGTTAGGGGAATCAACGTATTTTGAACACAGTTACGCCAATATATTTTGGACACTTCCATTTGTTTTTGCCGTAAGTGTCCAAAAAATACTGGCGCGTTGCTGTGTCCAAAATATGTTGATTCCCCTACCGTAACAGTACGTTTCGTTGTTTCGTTACATATTTAAATACGAAGTATGTTTCTCGAGATTATACTTTATAAATACCAGCTGTGCCAGAACCAACCAATATTATTTTAAAGCATCAGCTTTATTTATTATTTGTCCATTTCTTGGACATAAATTGATAAATGCTTCCATTCATTTGCCCCGAAAACTAACAATCACTCAATTCTTCGATGCACATTATACCTACACCAACGGAAAATCTGTTATCAATTTGTGCAAGCAAACAAACCGAATTGAATAAAAGGCCTTTGTCATGTCATGCTGCAAACGAAACTGTTAAAACTCGACCACCAACAATCAATCTGAAACGCGATAACACAGATATTTTTTTTATTCACGTGCGAGCATCAAATAAACAACTCACCTTTCGATCGTCACAGCGCACGATTCCCCAAGCTCACGCCTTTGCACAGTTTGACACTATCTCTGCCCCTGGTCTGGTTTCGTTGTCGCCAGAATTATTTTAAAATTTTAAATATACACCACTCGATTGATGTGATCGATCACTAATGAAGAACACTCGACAACACGTTGTACGTAGAAACTACGGCAACAATACGCACATTGAAATTCAAATCATCACCAAGCTGGTACTGTGGCGGTGCTGTATAGGGTCATTTCCCGAGGTTCTTCACAAACTGCGACACCTTACTGCGCCTTCTTCTTTCCATATAGACACACTGTATACACTCATCTTCAGTTTCCTGTTTTCGGTTTCAAACTCTTCCAAGACCGCGCCTCGCTTCTTCAATTACACGACGACGGCGGCTTGACCGTCCGTCCGTCCGTCTCACACCGTGGATGATGATGGTCGTTGGCTGGTTACAGAGACATCAATCTGTTCTGTACACTACTGATCGGACGGAGAAGGAGTTGTTGAGCGACAATGGCGCGGCGAGGGCCGGTATGAGTATTGAGTATAGCCGCGGCGAAGAAGATTACGGACCAATCGACGCTATGTATGTACTTTTCTGTGTATAAGCAACCAGAGAACAGAATACGTATATTAGGTTATTTATCGAAGCCAATTGAGTCGGAACGTTGGCGGCGGCTGAACTGACGACGACTGTGTATACTTGTAATATTTAACTGGATGATGTTGCACAGAAGAACGGATCCCGAAGGCAGATTTAAAAGTGAATTGGACTTTTTGTTTAACTCAAGTGGGGCATTTAGTTTTGGTATGATAAGTTTACTCGTTAGAAGCAAGCATTCTCCATTGTGAATCAATACTACAAGTGTAGAAGTGGACTGAACTGTTGGTACCAATAATGCGAGATTTTAACAAAAGAAGGTAAAGAAGGATTTTTTGACCTACATGCAATTTTAAACTACAAAAAAGAGAGTGATTTCGCCTAGGGCGAAATTTCTAAACGCTATTTAATAACCTATATAAAGGAACTTACGTATTTTCGGCAGTATTGTTCTCTTCGTCATGGGGGTTATGAAACCTGTTGGTCTGAGAGTTGGCCTGAAATCCTTCCTGCCCAAATTTCAGGCAATTCGGCCTACAAAAGGCCTTGACTAAGAGAACAAACCTGCCGATAATACCCTTCGTCACCATACATAGTTTTGTTTAGATGCAAGCAAACTAAACCTTTAATTGAATCCGGCTAAGCCCGAGAACGACATATTAGTTAAATTTACATATTGATAATTTTACATATTTGGAAAGATAGGCAGGGAGGCTGTTCTCCAACTTCAACTCCAACTCAAAACAAAAGGGCACCGTGACCCTAACATGGAGCCCCCTGGTATTTTATTATCAAACATTGGAGTAAATCACATCAAAATCTGATCATACACACTAAGATCAGCTCGGTATTTTTCCCATCTTTTTACTGAGTTCTCAACAGCAGATTTAACTCGGTACGCTCGGTTATTTATTTTGCGGATATTCTGTAAATGAGTTACCGAGCTCAGCTCACAAACTGTCAAAAGTTACTGAAGCACGGTAAATATCGTTACTGGTGAACGGTAAATACGATTACCGAGTGTACCGAAATAAATCTGCTGTTGAAAACTCAGTAAAAAGATGGAAAAAATACTGAACTCAGTGAAAAAATTACTGAGCTGGAACATCTGAATCTTAGTGTGTAAGTGGAAAACCTCAAAATGATGTTATTGGGTTTTCCGTTGTGTTTTTGCCAAGTGTAGTTATCGTGTAATCGTTTGACAGCTAAGCAGTGTACAAATGTTTTGTTTACGCTTATCAGATTCAGAAGAGGTTAAGTGAAGCTGAAGTTTAGCCGTTTTCTTTGATATAACTCACAGCGCGTGCTAGTTTTGACCGTACAAAGTGAATGAAATTGATAGTCAATCAATTCAACAATGCAGTTTGTTAAAGAAGGTTAATGTTGTTATTCTGTTAATTTGAAACCCAAACAAATTGACGTTGAATTTACATACAATATATGAAAATATTGAAAAAAAATATTTGATGGAATCCTTTACCGTACATTCAAAATGAAATAAGTTGATTTTCCGGTTGTTTCCGGAAAATCTGCGTTTAGTGTATGATAAAACTATTGTTCCTCTTTCAAATGCAGAAAGAAAACCTTCCGGATGTGTCCGATTTCAAAAGTTGCAACACTTCGAAAAAATCGTGATAATTATATTATTATATGATATTATTTGCCTTAAAACACTATTTGGCCCTCTGAACGTATTTTTGATGAAAACTAGAACTCAACAGCTTTCAAGCAAAAAAAAAGAAGTTTAAAATCGGTCAACTGGTTCAAAAGTTGTGATTTTTTGAAAAATTTTAGTTTCGAAAAATCTTGACTTTTACAATCATAAAATTCGTCACCCTAATGACGAAATAAAAAAATACGAAAACTATGAAATACGTTTCATTACTAATTTGGGTTACATTTGGGTTGTGAAAATGCGTCAAAATAATTTTGATCAGTTTTGATGTACTAGGTGCTCCACTGTGCGAAGCCGAAAACACCAGCGGTCATCGGTAGTGATCGCTTCAACTATTTGAGAATAACACCACAGAGAAACAGACGTAACACTTAGAACAAATTTCATTGAAACACATCGTCACGAAAACATAATCGCCCAATGCTAAACGTACTGTGTTTGGCCGGGCCGTCACTAGATGCCGGTAGTGAGCAAACGTCAAACAGGAGCAAAAACGATACCAGCGCCGCGAGTGGTCAATCGACCTACTACTGAATATTTGAATCAACCGTTAAAAAAGTGATCGTCGATTGGAGGCGATGAGAGTGTGACGTCTGTTTCTCTGTGATAACACCATGAGCCTGTGCATCGTTTTGTGCTATCTTCCTCGCTCTTTCGGAAAATTTGAAAACGGACGATACAGTAAACGTCAAATTTCCTGTGGGAAAGAGCAAGATAGCATTAAAGGGTGCACAGGCTCATACGGACCGCCAGTTCCAATGCTTCACAGTAAAACCGCTCAGCACTAAAATGTGTAAGACCTACTCATAAATGCATAATTTCCATACCATTCATAAAATGTGTAAGAGTCACAGATTCACAAAATCTGATCCTGCGTCCACAAAATCGTTAAAGTTGATTTTTTTTTCGTATGGCAATCTAGCTAGATTTACTAATGACCGAACAAAAAAATCTCTCCATACTAAAAGTGCTCGTACACGCTTTGCCCAGACGCCAAATATTTGACCACTTTGACAGAAAAATTTTGGTTAGTTGTTTGGCTCTGTTTGTCCCTATTCGTTTTTCGAGAGTGACAAATATTTTTGTTTGGCCGGTACACCTGGGTCAAAATTTAACTGTCAAAAGTGGTCGAATATTTGGCATTGGTCAAAGAGTGTCATACTAGCTAAATAGTATTATAAAGGGTTGGGCGGGTGTCAGAAAAGACTAAAATTGGTGTTATGAAGTTTGTGAATGAACTCTGAAGAGTCCTATACACAGGCGGCCTAATTAATGGTGTAATACAGCTATAGGATGCTAAGGATTGAATGGTGAGGAGTGTAATGGAAACATACCTTGAACGCAAACCCCCTCCGTACAGAAAATGATTTCTCATTCAATGCGATACAGATCCTAAGAATCTGAATTTTGAATGATTTTACAGAAAACTCAGCTCCCTTTTGAACACAGTTTATAAATGAGTTTTAGCTCAGAGTTTGTTGTGATTGATCATCCCTAATAAAAATGTATTAGGTATACACTGGCGATTGAGTGAATGATTGTACCATTTCGGGTATAATGAAGATAGCCCGAAAGGGTTTTTAAGCACGTTGTATCATATTTTTCTATTAGGGATCATCACAAAACCATCTGAAATTTTTTTTTCTCTGTGCCTTATACTGAATATCATACAATACACAAAATGAAAATCCTCACCGCTATTCTGCAGGTGTTCAGCCATTTGGCCGAATGAGTAATTTGGCTGAATGCCGATTGGCCGAATTGAAATCAATAGAATTCAGAAGAACTTTTTGACGTGCTAGCTGTCAATATGATCATCAGAATTATTTCCTTCTTCATAGGCAATTCTTTCTAATTTAACCATTCAGAGATTAACTGGCGCTGAAACTGCCATTATTTTATCAGAGATTTATCCTTTTTTTGAAACAGACTCTTCAAATTACTATTTCGGCGAAATGGCGTTCGACCAAATGGCATTTGGTCAAGGGACTCGGAACCTATTCTGCATGTTGTCCCACTGTCTGATAAATTTGAAAAGGCAGAATGTACATATGAGCTCGCATATCAGCATAGCTTGAAAACAAGCTGAATATATTTCATCGCAGTCCCATAACGAAAATCATCCTATTTTAGTTTGGCCTTTCATTTTGCTGTTGGCGCACCAGTTCAAGATAGTAAAACAAAAACAAAACAAACAAGTGTAGCGGTCGAAGTGGTCACAGTGAAGAGCTTCAAGTTGTCGGCAGAAAGTATAGCGGCTTGATTCCAATGAATAGTAAGGTAGTGGGCACCCTAGTTATAAGGAATTATTGAGTATGTTTTTTGTGGAAAATTTTCAATAAAGTGCACCTATGTCTACGAAAAATTTTGATTGATTATTGTTTTTAAATATTTTCGAAAAAAAAATGTCATAATGCTTTTCATAGAGGTCTTATTCTATTCAGTTGTGATAAAATTCTTCTTCAAATATCCTAGAAAAAAAAATCAATCACAATCAATGGTTGTATTGTAATATTTCTTTTTTTAGGGGAAGAGAAGGAGAAGAGTTGAATCGAAACTGAAGAGAATAGCTCCTATATGAACAGCATTAGATTTTATAATTACTTTTATTTACATTTGAACCACGAAACTGGATAGATTTTGAATAACATTATAACATTATATTGGAAACATTGATTGATTTCCTTATCACTTGTTTTGATAAGGCATTTTTCATTGAATTTATGACGAGGATTTTCGTTCCGTGTAGCCGCTAAAGGTAGCCTGCAGGCCTCCTCATGAGGAGTACAAGGGAGCCCTCCACAGTATTACGCCATTACTGCGCTAACTGGATCAATATTGTCGGGCCGCCACCAAACCGGACTTCGCACAATCAAGTCGCGACGCGACCCAACTCGCGACGTTTTTAAATCATGTCAAAGCTAGTGCGCATCCTTCCCGTTGTTGTCAGCAACACAGCGCACTAGATGCGAAACAGTTGCGACACTTGTGGACCAAGAAAATGGCAATTTTTGATTGAATGTCGGTCTTGATTCCAACCGGATAGACAATATGGTGCAGTGGGAAGTGTATCGTGCATCTGCGAAATGATTAGCAGCCCTTCTTTAAGCACAGTCTGTGGTTTCGTCTAGTGCCTATAGGATTTCAATTGAAGCATTTTACACAGTGTATTCTGTCTGTGATATTCTTTTGTGCATTCTGACAACTTTTGTTCCCACCTGATGAGCCATTGACAAAGGTAAATTGAAATAATTGTAGTTGTTGGCTATTTTCCGTCTGATATGACGGGATTTACCGCATATGGCGAAGTAAACCAGTTGTGAGATTTTTATCTGTTTTATTGATGTTTCTCGGTGAGCCAAAGAAAACTATTGGTTTAACGTTGTGACGGTTTAGCTTACTGTTTTCGTTCAGTCATCCTCAGACAATTTCGATCACCGCAGTAACTTTCACCTCCTTTACTGCTGGGCTATCACGTACCTTCTAAGGAAAGAAAACAGTAAGCCGAAACGTCACAACGTTAAACCAATAGTTTTCTTTGGCTCACCGAGAAACATCAATAAAACAGATACAGTGCCGATTCGCTCGTTGGCTGCTCGTTAGATGGGCTGTCTTGATAGTTGGATGTTCACTGGTTGGAGCAAAACCCAACTAATAAGCAATGTCAAAATCGATGTCAAACCGAGTTTGACGTCTGACCGCCGTCGCATCGCAGCTCCTATATACAGAGCGTTTGTTCAAGTATGTGAATGTTTCGTGACGTATTTCTCGTCACTTGCGTGTGTCTAGAGCATTTTTATCAGTTGTCAGTTGCCCTAACGAACGAACACGATTCGTTAATCGGGGCGAAGTCGTGACCCAATCAGTGAATCCAGAATCCAGGCTGTAAATATTAGTTAACGGTGACAGATTTTTGACAATAGATTTTGCATAACAGACTCTTAACATTTATTGGCATACTATAGACTCTATAGTATGCCGATAAATGTTATCATCTTTTTGTTCTTATTTGATGCTCGGTCAACTTTACCGCGGACTCAAGGTTTTCATATTTAAGCTTAGTTTCTTGTTGCCAAGTAGAGCGCTCAAGTAAAATTCCACCTTTTTCCGCAAGTAATTTTGACAACTGATCCAGTATGAGGAGAAACGTTACTTTTTTACGGAATAATAGCGCGGATTATTTTTCCGCAAGGAAAAGCGACAGCTCCATTTGATTCGCACGGGAGGCATTACGAGTTTTACACTTTTTTCCTTACTTGCCATCTGCGAACTGCACAAGTGATTAGGAAGCGGAATCATTACTTCTCTTATTTTTTTTGCACAGTACGTACGAAGTGGAAACTAGCCATTAATTATTTTAATCTTCTTATATCGAGCTCTACAGGGTAGGTATTTTGAACATTTTCGATTTTTTTTTCTCTTTGCAGGGTTATAGTTGTGACTATTTAACATATTTGAAAATTGCTTGCCCAATGTTCAAAAATAAAAAATAGTGAAATCAAAAACCGAAATCGTGAAGCGGACCTGGTCTGATGATTAGAGCACGTGACTATCACGCTGAGGACCTCGGATCGAATCCGACCCCCGACAAACTCACAGAATGTGAGTTCTTCCTTCAGAAGGGAAGTAAAGCTGTGGGTTCCGAGACGAACTAGCCCCATGCTAAAAGTCTCGTTAATACAGATTATAAAAACGAAATTGAACAACAAAAAACTGTCATCCAAAACTTGTTTAATTTGAGCTTAGACGACAAAAATTATATTTAATTCAAATTTAAAAAATGGTATTAGAGGATAAACGGTAAATTTTTCCCACTGTGCAGGGCACAAATGTAAAAAGTTCCTACCTTTACTGATATGTTTTGATAAAAAAAAAATCGCGAACGCTCAGCGGTAAAGATTTCCGTAAAATATTTCCGAAGTCGACGATTTTTTTATCACTGTGCATTACACCAGTTGGGACATCCTTCATTTGCTGGAAAACTACTCCAAACTATTCCAACTACTAACTGGACGGAAAATATGCTCTTGAGTTTCAATTATAGCTAGATTGTGTAAAGTGCATTCCAGGCCCACAGAAAACAATTCCGAATCAAAGTCCTTGTGCCTACCAATTCACACGCGCAGCCATTCTCGTGCAAATCCGTTTCAAAACTGATTTTTGATAGCTCGATTTTGTTCGATGTTTTTATACACTGCTTCATTTTAATCTCTGTAGATTGCTCAGAAATTGCTTCTGAGCACGCTTTTGATTATCATCCGATATTATTATTGTAAGGCAGATTTAAATTCCAGATTTCGTTTTAGTATATGTGCGTGGACTCTGTCTTTTTTTTTGGATTTGTCTTTTAGACAGGCTAAGACTGGACTCTGGTTTTGTAATAACGATGAACATTTCAACTTAATTCTCCGAGAACCGCCCCACTGTGCATCATCGTTGTCCTTTTCCCCCACCGCACCGCCGCCGCTCTGCTCAAAAAACCATTCGCAGAGATCAAAATTCTTGCACAACATTCACCTCGCGCGACGACCTCCACCTTCGAACCGGATCGAGAGACAACGCCAATCGTCTCACTGTTGTGTAGGTACACCAACCAATCCAGAACTTGTCCGGTCACTTTTAATTTTCTTTTTCCAGATTCGCCACCATAACGCGTCTTCCGTCTTGTCTTCTTGGCAATAACAAATCCGTTCACATATACCGCGAATGGGATGCTGCAGCAGCCGGGCTGGTCCGATCCTCCTCAGCTGGCGCAAACACCACCTATATTGTGTTCTTCTTGTTGTTCTTGCTGTTTTTAACTTCACACAATGTCCCTTTAGGCAGACAGAGGGAAAAAAATCGTCCGAAACAAACGCGACGCACGTCCAACCGACACGAGTTCTCGACACAGAATGAGAGATTCTTGAAAATTGAAATCCGAACTCTCTTCTGCTTGGAGGTTGGAGGACACACGAGCTCGTGCTCAAATACAATCATAGTTCTCTCCGAGTATCTTCAAACCATCACGCTTTCTGTGATGATACAAGGCAGTGTAATGATTGTATAGAATCATGCATTTGTGTTTTACTATACCATGCATGTTTCATAGGCTCCAAATCGAAATAAATCGTCAAACATCATGGGGAGCACTGCTGAAAATATTATTATATCTTTAACGGAAACTGTTAGAGAATTGTGCAACATTGCATTGAAAAAGACTTGCTAAAAGTTATTTTACAAATATTTCGTTATTCCTGTTCTTGTTTTCTTTCCTACTCCAGTTACAGTTACTGTTACTGTTACTGTTACTGTTACTGTTACTGTTACTGTTACTGTTACTGTTACTGTTACTGTTACTGTTACTGTTACTGTTACTGTTACTGTTACTGTTACTGTTACTGTTACTGTTACTGTTACTGTTACTGTTACTGTTACTGTTACTGTTACTGTTACTGTTACTGTTACTGTTACTGTTACTGTTACTGTTACTGTTACTGTTACTGTTACTGTTACTGTTACTGTTACTGTTACTGTTACTGTTACTGTTACTGTTACTGTTACTGTTACTGTTACTGTTACTGTTACTGTTACTGTTACTGTTACTGTTACTGTTACTGTTACTGTTACTGTTACTGTTACTGTTACTGTTACTGTTACTGTTACTGTTACTGTTACTGTTACTGTTACTGTTACTGTTACTGTTACTGTTACTGTTACTGTTACTGTTACTGTTACTGTTACTGTTACTGTTACTGTTACTGTTACTGTTACTGTTACTGTTACTGTTACTGTTACTGTTACTGTTACTGTTACTGTTACTGTTACTGTTACTGTTACTGTTACTGTTACTGTTTCTGTTTCTGTTTCTGTTTCTGTTTCTGTTTCTGTTTCTGTTACTGTTTCTGTTTCTGTTTCTGTTTCTGTTTCTGTTTCTGTTTCTGTTTCTGTTTCTGTTTCTGTTTCTGTTTCTGTTTCTGTTTCTGTTTCTGTTTCTGTTTCTGTTTCTGTTTCTGTTTCTGTTTCTGTTTCTGTTTCTGTTACTGTTACTGTTACTGTTACTGTTACTGTTACTGTTACTGTTACTGTTACTGTTACTGTTACTGTTACTGTTACTGTTACTGTTACTGTTACTGTTACTGTTACTGTTACTGTTACTGTTACTGTTACTGTTATTGTTACTGTTACTGTTACTGTTACTGTTGCTGTTCCTTCTCTTGAACGTTTACCGCTTTGGCTGTATGTAATTGTTATATCCGACTACTGTTGCGATGTTATCATAACACAAACCAGAGAGACAGAATAACTGGTTCTCCAATTGCAAAATGTCACAGAGAATTTAGATGAAATGTCGATGAAATCTAACATTCAGATGCTATGGATTGAAAAAGTATTTTAAATAGATTTTAACAATTTTTGTCACGCAACCAGAAAAAGGTTGGGTAAGCCTGGTCTGGCGGTTATTGGTGTGAGTTGACTTCTCTTCGGCTAACAAATCTTTCCACGAGAACGGGAGAGGCAACCGATGGCGATTCATTCAAGATCAGCAGTTGTGAACGCACACAACCAGACACCAACTGAAAACATTCCATGATTGTTTACCGGCTTTTTACACGTTCTGGCTCTCACGCTCTCCAAGCTTTGACATCGCCCACACGCTAAAATTCTACTGAATGTGATGGCCATACGTTTTGATTACTAATATTTAGCATCTCTTGGCGCATTCACTAGCTCTCGTAAGGTGAGAGATTGTATACCAATGTGTATGTCCGAACACGTGGGTTTATTTCTCTTGGCGGTTTGTGGAATCTGGTGGAAACGTTACGTTGTGAAAATTTATTGAATTCCAGCATGGTATGAGCACTAATTCACCTGCAGAAATTCCAAACAGATTTCTTTTCGGAAATTGCTCTTGTGATTCTTTCAGAATAGGGGAATTCAGGTATTTTGGACAGACCGTTACGCGTATATAATTTGGACATTTAAGGCAAAATCAAATGGAAGTGTCCAAAATATATACGTGTAACGGTCTGTCCAAATTACCTGAATCACCCTATCAACTAGCATATTCGCCTATTTGTGACGTAGTTGGGGAGGTGAGGTCTCTCAAAATCAAGAAAATTCGTATAATATCGACACAATTCATCCCAGTTTGGCCTATTTACGTAAAATGTGCATTAGGCTGAAAAAAGTTGCAATTTGTCCAATTATGAAGAGCTTCACACTTTAAATATATCAAATAGTCAGTGGAAGAATTCTTGAAAGAATTTCATAAGGTGTTTTTTAAGGAAGAATATCTGCTACGGTTTCTGTTTCAGGAAGGAATATCTGATGGAATCACTTTATTAAATTAAATTACTGAGGGGTTTTTTTTTCAAGAATGCCACCAGGACTTTACACACTGAAAATAAAGTACCGTATTCAGCTGTTCTATTTTCGGTTAAAGTTCATATTACCGAATGTTCAGCACCATATTACCGAAGTTTGTTCTATTTTCAGTAAAATTTCAAATTACTGAAGTCCAGCACAGTTTACCGAAGTTCGGTTAATTTTTACCGAACGTTCGGTAAACATTACCGACGAATCCGTAGAGTTTACCGAACGTTCGGTAATTTTTTCCCGAACATCGGTAATTTTTGCTGAATATTCAGCAAACTGAACTCTTACCGAAAATAGAACAGGTGAATACGGTACATTATTTTAAGTGTGTATAAGGTCCTGGTGGCATTCTTGAAAAAACCCCTCAATAATTTTCTGAAGGATCCCTAGAGTATTTTCTGATGGAATCCTTGGAAAACCTTCGAGATACACCGCTAGAGGAATTCTCAGAAAAATAGAAGGCAATAGAAGGTTATGAATCGCCAATCCGGAGACGATGAGTTCGATTCCCGTTCCGGAAATTTTCTCGAGTCCCTGATCATTGTACTTGCCTCACAATATACAAATTCATGAAATGGCAGGCAAAGATAAGGACAGACTTGTTAGAATCCCAAAATGGTAGTTCTCCGCCACAATGGCTGACTTTGACACCTACTCACGATTTCGAGGGCACAAATCTCTTCGTAAACAAAACCAGCACACTTAAGCTTCTCATTTTAAGCTTATTACAAGTGAGCAAGAACTGAATAATAAAACGCTCTGTTGTTAGAAGCTTGCTTCTTGAGATTTGTGCGTCTGAAGATCTGATGCACTGTTGAAGCGGGATGCCTAGACGTTTGTCCATAAGCCCTTCAATTAATAACTGTGGAAGTGCTCAAAGAACGCTAAGTTGAAGCGAGGCAGACCAAATCCCAATGGGGGCGTAGAGCTTTATGGCTTATAACTATAGAAGAAGAAGAAGAAGGATGTACACACAAATCTCCGAAGCAGGGGAAAAACTTCTGAAAGAAATCCTGCCCAAACAAAAAAAAAAGGAGGAATTCTTAAGGTGTCATGATGCATCACCATTCACACGAATCATTGAATTTTTGCTTTTAAATGATTGTTTGATGATGATGATGATGATGATGATGATGATGATGATGATGATGATGATGATGATGATGATGATGATGATGATGATGATGATGATGATGATGATGATGATGATGATGATGATGATGATGATGATGATGATGATGATGATGATGATGATGATGATGATGATGATGATGATGATGATGATGATGATGATGATGATGATGGCAGCGCACTGTGCCAGCCCAGGGTGTCTACTCATAACTCAAAATAAAATTCTCTGAGTTTTCCAGGTTTTTCCAATTGAAATTTTGAAAGTTTCTAATTGAACATAAAACAGATTTTCTAAAAATTATAAAGGGTGACTTATGGTATCATCGGCACGTTTGTTTTCTTCGTCATGAGGGATTTGTGTCGGCAAAATTGCCTTAAACTTGATCATATTCAGCTTGGTTGGGAAGGATTTGATGCCAACTCTGAGTTCAACAGGTTAAAAAAAACCATTACGAAGAGAACAAAATTGCCGAAAATACGTAAGTTCCCCTGCTTTTCAAAAATTCTGTCAAGATTTCCAATTCCTGGAATTTGTTCTAAAGTTTTTTCTTGACTTTCTGCAGGATTCTTTCACGAGATATCTGTTTGAGTACGTCCCAATATTTCTTGCAAAGGTTTTCCGATATACTTCCAGAGATTCTCACTGGATTCCCCCTGAAGATCCATTCAAAGTTTCCTAAAGAATGTCATTGGTTGAGCCTCGTACCCATGCGGTTAGAGTCCGGATGGATGAGGGTTCGATTCCCGCTTCACGAGAATAACTTCTTATCCGTAGCCACTCCGTGTTGAATTTCGTTCAATCGGTACATCGAGATGTCTCATTTTTTCTCAGGTTTTCCTGAAGTTCCTGTCAAGATTTCTTCAAAAACACTTTGCGGAGTTTCTCGCAAGATTTTATTTGAATTCCCACGAATATATCTCCAGGAATTTCCTATAAAAAATTTTGTCAAGATTTCTTCAAAAACACTTTGCAGAGTTTCTCGCAAGATTTTATTTGAATTCCCACGAATATATCTCCAGGAATTTCCTATAAAAAATTTTGTAAATTATATCAGGAGACATTCTGCGGAAAATCCGTAGAAGAATCCCTGCAATAACTTTGGGAGAAATCCCTAAAGGAGTATCCAGAATCTCGGGACAATTTCTGGTAAAGATGCCGGGAAGAAATTTGTGAATAATGCAGAGAATATCTGAAACAATATCAGGTGGATCACTGCAAGAAATCCGGTACAACTACAAGCCTGGCTCTGAAAGAATGCAAGAGAAGAGAGAATGTGAAATATCAGCAATAACTCCTGTGAAAATCCCAGAAGGAACTCTGGAAAAAAATCTTAGGAGAGTCCAGGGAACATTAAGAAAAACTCTGAGAGACATCTCATGACCAACATCGGACTAAAATTTCCCTGAGTATTCCAGGTTTTTCCCTGTTAAATAAAATTCCCTGAGGATTCCTGGTTTTCCAGGTTTTTTCCAGGTAGTAGACACCTTGCAGACGTACGTCTGACACACGGTTTAGGAGAAAAATCGATTTCCAACTGCACGAACAATATTTTATTAAGATTGGTTTACGGCTGAGTTTCACGGACTAACTCAATATAGCTCAATATGCTCTCTCAGCGGGAGCCAAACATCGGGAGCCAAACATTGAAGATGGGGGTTATGTTAAACCTTGTGCAGCGGATATAATCAAAATTGTTGTCACGATAATCTCCATTTGCCGCAAAAGCGAGGAGAAGGACAAACATTGTGTTGAGCCTATTTTAGCTAATTTTGTAACCACTATCCATCAAAATTTCCATTGCGAATGGAAAATAATAAACTTTGAACACGAGAATAAAATTGGAATAATTGATTGAGGCACCAAGTGAAAAGAAAAAGAAGTTTTGACATTCAAGCGGTGTGCCGTCAACGAAATCCTCGTCGCTGATTGGTCGATGGATGTAAACGGCACACCACCGCTTGGATGTCAAAACTTCTTTTTTCTTTTTGCTTCTGCATCAATCAATGGTGGATTGATCATGTTTACCATTTCCGAACAGCGTCACGACGGCGTGTTTGACAACCAAGCTAAGAGTGGTGGTTGCAAGAAAATTGAACGCTCGTGCGTGTTTACAAGCTGTTTGTCGGGAGTGTGTAGGTGTGTGTTGGCTAGCTTGATAAATAAAACCGTTTCTATTCGCAGCACTCAGGTTTACGGTCTCTGTTTTTTCTAATAACCTCGGCATTTAATTTACCATTCCTATCCCTCAAACTCGAACGGATCGAAAAGTACTAAACGCACCGTGAGCGCCAGTCGATTGACGATCTGTCAAACAGAAAAACAAAACGCAGATTGCGATTCTAGTGCGTGTTCAGCTTGCAATCTATTAAATTCTTGAAATTACTTGATTTTAGTGTAAGTTTTCACCTAATTTAACACTTATTGTCCTTGCGAAAGGTATTCTGTAATTTAAACGTTGAATCGACATCTTTCAGTGTGAATTGCCAGCCGTAAACCGACCACAATGTTCGGCGCAACGCTTGGCGGTGCTTCCGCCTTCGGAGCAACAGCGGCGGCCCCAACCAATCCGATGAAGGACTTTGAGGTGACGTCGCCTCCGGAGGATACCGTTTCGGCCATGGAGTTCAGCCCTGCTACGTTGCAACAGAACTTTCTGATTGCCGGCAGTTGGGATTGCAGTGTGCGCTGCTGGGAAGTCGAGCAGACCGGCAAAACGGTGGGTAAATCCATCAAGACCATGGGCGGTCCGGTGCTGGATGTTTGCTGGGCTGACGACGGGAGTAAGGTCTTTATCGCGTCGGCTGATAAGCAGGTTAGTGCGTTGAGCGGGTGAGTTCTCGTCAACCTTATCTTCAGGCTAATCTTTGTTGCTTTTAAGGTGAAATGCTGGGATTTGGCTTCGGATCAAGTTGTTCAGGTCGCACAGCATGATGCTCCGGTTAAGACATGCCATTGGGTGAAGGGAACCAACTACACCTGCCTGATGACCGGATCGTGGGACAAAACTCTGAAATTCTGGGACACCCGAACGCCGCAGCCGATGATGTCGATTCAACTTCCGGAACGGTGTTACTGCGCTGACGTCGATTATCCAATGGCCGTCGTTGGCACGGCCGGAAGGCATGTCCTGATCTATTCCCTGGAAAACAAACCAACCCAGTACAAACAACAGGAGAGTCCACTCAAGTACCAGCACCGAACGGTTTCCATTTTCCGTGACAAGAAGAAAGCTCCCACCGGATATGCCCTTGGCTCGATTGAGGGTCGTGTGGCTATTCAGTATGTGAATCCGATCAATCCGAAGGACAATTTCACGTTCAAGTGCCATCGATCGAACGGATCCAATGGGTATCAGGATATCTACGCCGTAAACGACATTGCATTCCATCCTGTCCATGGAACTTTGGCCACCGTTGGATCGGATGGCACGTTCAGCTTCTGGGACAAGGACGCCCGAACGAAGCTCAAGTCGTCGGAAACAATGGATCAATCCATCACCAAGTGTTGCTTCAACGCCACGGGCCAGATCTTTGCCTACACCGTCGGATACGATTGGTCCAAAGGGCACGAGTACAACAATCCCCAGAAGAAGACGTACATTTTCCTGCGTTCCTGCTACGAAGAGCTGAAACCCCGGGCAAATAACTAAACATTGCTAAAAGTATGTACTACACTGAATATATTTTCTCTTTTCCTTCAATAAACATACATATAAGCAGGGTGTAAACTACCTGGCAACCCCTAAGTCAGAGAACGAATATTTGGATCTGGATAATGAGAAAATCAAGAAACGTTCATTTGAATATCATGCTCACTGAATCGAATTTTAACCATCGCGCAACAATAAAATGACAATGTCGCAACCTGTATTTGCAGCGACCGCTGCGACATTCCACCTAATGTGACGAGATTTTGTCCTAGCTTGAACAGAATAGGATATAACTACACCACAGAGAAACAGACGTCACACTCTCATCGATGGGAAGCGATCACTTTTTTAACAGTTGATTCAAATATTCAGTAGTAGGTCGATTGACCACTCGCGGCGCTGGTATCGTTTTTGCTCCTGTTTGACGTTTGCTCACTACCACCATCTAGTGGCGGCCCGGCCAAGCACAGTACATTTAGCATTGGGCGATTACGTTTTCGTGACGATGTTTTTTAATGAAATTTGTTCTATGTGTTACGTCTGTTTCTCTGTGACTACACGCTTAGAGATTTTCAAGCCTTCTATTGCGAATTTCGAGAAGTAACTTCGAGTCGATAAACACTGCAACGCTGATGAAGATCTATAATCAAACAGTTTCGTTTTGGGTTTAGTAATAATCGATTAGTCACGAGTTGAAAAGTACGCAACTATTTCAGCTTCTGTTTTGTCACCAACAAACATTTTCGAGATCATGTCTTACTTACCTTTACCTTACCGATCAGGCTAAGGCCGGGTGGCCTCTGCTGTACATAGTAGCCGTCTCCATTCCACTCGGTCCATGGCTGTTTGTATCCAGTTCCGCACTCTGCGTAGGGTCCGCAGATCGTCCTCCACTTGGTCGACCCACTTAAGCTCGCTGCGCACCACGTCTTCTTGTACCGGTCGGATGACTCTCGAGAATTATTTTAGTTGGGTTGCTATCCGACATCCTGATGACGTGACCCGCCTATCGTAGCCTCCCGATTTTCGCGGTATGGACGATGGTTGGTTCTCTTAGCAGCTGATGCAGCTCGTGGTTCATTCGCATTCTCCAAGTCCCGTTTTACATCTGCACTCCGCCGTAGATGGTACGCAACACCTTCCGTTCGAAAACTCCATGGGCGCGTTGGTCCTCTGCACGTAGGGTCCATGTTTCGTGCCCATAAAGGACGACCGGTCTAATCAGCGTTTTGTAGATAGTTAACTTAAAGCAATGTTGAACAGCAAGCACGAAAGATCATCACTTTGCCGTAACCCTCTGCGAGATTCGAAGGGACTCGAGAGTGTTTCTGATACTCGTACTACGCACATCACTGGATCCATCGTCGCCTTGATCAATCGTATCAGTTTATCCGAGAATCCGTATTCGTGCATAATCTGCCATAGCTGTTCTCGATCGATTGTATCATACGCCGATTTGAAATCGATGAACAAGTGATGTGTGGGCACGTTGTATTCGCGGTATTTCTGCAACACCTTGCGGATGGCGAACATCTGGTCCGTTGTAGAGCGTTCACCCATAAATCCAGCCTGATATTGCCCCACGAATTCTCTTGCAATCGGTGATAGTCGGCGGCATAAAATTTGAGAGAGTATCTTGTAGGCAGCGCTCAGTAGTGTGATCGCGCGGTAGTGCCCGCAATCCAACTTTTGTAGATGTGACACACGATACCTTCGCCCTTTTTGTAGATGTGACACACGATACCTTCCATCCATTCCGATAATACTTCCTCCTCCCAAATCTTGGTTATGACCCAGTGTAGTGCTCTTACCAGTGCATTTCCACCGTATTTTAGAAGCTCGCTGCCACCCGATCACACGTTGTCGCATCTTGCCCAACACTATAAGTCCTGTTCCCAGTTCATCGGTGGTGCTACAGCTTTAGTAGAAGGTAGCCGCTCGATACCCGCTTTTCCACACTTTCTGTCCAGTCCAACAAAGTTCCTGCAACGCCACGATGTCGAAGTTGCGGGGATGTAGTTCGTCGTAAATTATCCTGTCACATCCTGCGAAACCTAGTGACTTGTAATTTCACATTCCAAGTTTCCAATCGTAGTCCTTATTTCGTCGTGTGGGTCTTTGCCGATTGTATCGAGTCGTATTTTCTCCTATGTTATTCGCAATGGGGATTTTTACGGGTGGCTTATTGGGCCTACGCCAACACTCCTGTCTCGCCGGAGCGCCATCGTGCCAGTTCTGTTTAACGTCCCAACCAACACTGGGACGACCACGCTGATGGGGCTACCACCTTGGATCTAGCTGGGCGTGGTGCAGCGTTTCTTACTCAGCCGCTGGATGCCAGAACAGACGCTGTTTGAGCCGCACCTCCTTGGTGAACAGACACTCGGATCGTACCTCCCAGTCCTGCAAAATATCAGTCTCAGTGCCTGTTTTTCAGCCGAAAATGAATGACTGCGGCGGTCGTTTTCAGTTCCTCGATGTGAGAACTGACAGAGTCCGAGAGCTCCATTCGTGAGCGACCCAACAAGATCAATTCCCAATCATCCACACACTACTCATGCTGAAAGGCCATTCGTCTCAAGCGGTGGCTTGTGAGAGTGAGTGCCATATACGCTACCACGGGTGAAAACACTCAACTACAGAAAATTGAATGGAAATTTAGCCCGTTCAGCTCTCGCTTTCAGCACGCTGCGTGCGAGTATGAGTACCTATTTCATTTCGCTCCCGTGTTGCTGATTGGAAAGCAACATTGACAGGAAAACCAAAACAGAGAAAATGAAAAAAGCAAAATATCGCTTTCATAAAGGCCTTTCGAAAAATTGCAGCACTGGTACCTCCTCAATCTAGCTGAAGTCAGAAGGACAACAGTGTCCAGGTTGCACTACCAGCTAAGCACACAACTCTTAGCTGGCGGTCTTTGTCATCGCTTAACCCGTGGAAGCATGAGGTAGAAACTTGTGAGGATCAGAGCTATGTTGGACGCTCTCCTTATCGACTCACCATTTTGCAGTTCAGAACACTTACTCAGCATAAAAACAGTACGCCGAAGACATCAACTGCATTTGGTTCAATCGCGCACTTTTATTAACGTTTCCGCACTTATGAAACTAAATGCGCAATATTTTACGAATATTTTGTGAACCGACCGGAAATCGAACCTGTCATCTTGTTGAATACCCATGCTTTTACAACTGTGGCTATAAGGGCCCCACAAAATGCACCATGTACACAACGCTTATAATACCGGTGGTTCTCTAAAGACACATGCCATGAACCATCATCGAGGAGGACCAGCAAGCACTCTGAGTTTTCGCGTGCTAAGGAGTTAAGGACGATCTTCGGCGGTGTACAGGAGAACAGTGGGTGGCTACGAAGGATGAACCGATCATCCAGAAGTTGGCCAAAGCGAGAAGAAGGGTGGACAGGGCATGTTACAAGAATGCCGGACAACAATCCTGCAAATTTGGTGTTTGCTATTGATTTGGTGGGCACAAGAAAACGTAGAACGCAGAATGCACGGACGATACCAGGCGTGATCGGGTAAGCATAGATGGATCGCGAGCAAATTTGTGGCGTAGTATTGTAGATTGTCTATCTAGGTATCTATCTATCTTAAAATGTGAAATGCAAAACCAATAAAATATTTGTATGCCTTTACGAATCGTAGACTACGATGCAATAACTATCACGTTAAAATTAAAAAAAAAAACTTCCTCAAACTGACTAGTCATGAAAGATCAGGGAATTTCGTTCTCAAAACTGAATCAACACATTTCAAACCCTCATTTGTTAGACCTTAACGTTTCGTGTGGTTTATTTTACAATGTTTTAAAAAGAAAGTTTCCTACCTTCGATCCCGCGGGTGCCCTAATGATGGCCGTGGTTATCGTCACCATGGCCATCGCCATGACCATGACCGTGATAGTCCACTCCCAGAGCAAACTCCACCCCAATGGTAGCCACAAATGCGGCAAAGCCCAGGGGGAATCCCTTGAACAGGAACGAAAGCAACCGGGACCGATGAGTGCCGAACTGTTTCACGTTGTAGCGCCAGACTTCGTTCCTTAGCCAGGGATCTTTCAGGCCACGGCGAGCCAGGGCCCGTTCAACTTCCACCAACTGCGGGGCATCCGCCACTTTGTAGATCGAAGCATCTGGCACCTTGTACGGGGGTCCGTGTCCGTGTCCACCCATGGTTTGACCTGGAAAAGACCAACATCAATTCGATATAAACAAAACAGTTTCGGCTCGCCGAAGTTACATAATTTCGATGCAACATAAATTGTGTTCAATCAGCGCAAATACAAAAGCGTTTGTGTAAATATTTATTGCAAGAAAGCTTACACGATTCTCCCATTACTTACCGAGCCTTTTAGAGCAGGAAATTAACGAATTATGGAGTATTTTTTTGCTGAATTCACGTTAGAGGAAAACACTCGCTGCAGCGATGGAGAAAACTTCGAAGGACGACGGACGACAGCCACGAAAACGTCAAATTTCGCGACTTGACAGCAGTGTTGCCAAGAACGCCTTTTAATGATTCGAGGGATAGGGATTTAACAATAAACGTGAAATATTTCGAAAGGTCACTATAAGAGTTGGGAAGTCAAAAGCGTGCGGCTCAAAGAGCCTCTGCATCTTGCTCTACACGAATTTGGCCTTGCTCACTCCCACAGAAGATTTGCAGCTCGCACAGTAAACGTCAAATGTGACTTACAGTGCGCGCTGTTTTCAAACGTTCTGTGGGAGTGAGCAGGACAGGGCAAATTCGTGCAGAGGCTCATTAAGGTGACTGAAATAACTATCGAACTGTCAAAACTAACCCTGGCCGGGAGTAGGGTTATTTTTAACCGGACGCAAAATAACTATCAAAGTGTCAAATCTATCTATATATATAAAAATGCAGTGGCATACGTGGGACCGCGCATAACATGCAAAGGAGTGGTCCGATTTGGGTCGTCTGGGTTTTGTTTTGTTAGTTTTCACCCAAAGAAGGTTTATGAGGCAAAAAAACATGGGAAAAATGAAAGTTTTTGAAAATCGGGTTTTATACATTTTGCACGGGGACTTGGACTTGACTAGGGACTTGAAACGTCAAAAATCGCAGTAGGCAAAACAAAGTTTGCCGGGGCCAGCTGGTATATACGAGGGACCGCGCATAACTCGTGAACGGAACGTCCGATATGGGTAATCTTTGTTTTGTTCTGTTAGTTTTCACCCAAGGAAGGTTTATGAGCCGAAAAACATAGAGAAATATTGAGATTTTTGAAAATCGATTTTTGATATATTTTTTTAACGGGGGCTGGGTCTTGGCTAGAAACTTGAAACGTCAAAAAACGCAGTAGGCAAGACAAAGTTTGCCGGGTACAGCTAGTTTTAACTAAAAGTTAAACGAACAAGCGAAACGGTTCACAGCCTAAAAGCCACTTGGGTTTTTAAATTAAGAAAAATGTATCGATTTTTTGATTTTATACGAAAGAGCACCTGAGCCACTATGATTTTTTTTCAGATTTTTAGAACTTTATTTTGGTACCTAAAATCAATTTCAAAGAGATTATTTGAAATCACCTTTTGACAGCTGGGTAACTGTTTGACAGCTCCACCCAGTACAAAATGCGACGAGGGGTGATTCGACAAATCATTCCCATACAAACTTCAAATTGATTTTTAAATAGGTTCCCGAGCACCAAAATTTATGAAAATTTGGATTTCGCCTCAGTTTCGCATGCAGATTCAGAATATGGAATAATCTCAACACCGCTAAAGAAGCCAATAGTGGTTTCGCAGCGCGGTGTCACGAACACTATAATGCAAATCTACTGGTTGAAAATATGTCCATTTGATTTTGCTGGGAACAGCTGATCTTTGTTTACTATTTTCAACCAGTAACTCAAATGGCGTTCGTGTAATGCAGCGTGTACGTACACACAACACTACTAAAAGCAGAAACCACTATTGCGATTTTTTTTTTTCGACTTAGACTTTGATGCGATAAATTTCGTCGTACTCATATTTTGCTTTCGATTTCGCTGTCAATCTCAGTCGCAGGGTTTTTGCAACTCGCCCGACAATGTGACAGTTTTCGCCGGCCGTCTCAATGTTTACCATTAAGGTCTTTTGTTCTCGGTCCACCAGCTGATCATGTTAACACAACAAAACCAGCTGGTTCACCGATGTTTACGTTCATCCTTATGCACGAATACGGATTCCCGGATAAACTGATACGGTTGATCAAGGCGACGATGGATCGAGTGATGTGCGTAGTTCGAGTATCAGGGACACTCTCGAGTCCCTTCGAATCTCGCAGAGGGCTACGGCAAGGTGATGGTCTTTCGTGCTTGCTGTTCAACATTGCTTTGGAGGGTGTAATAAGAAGAGCGGGGATAAACACGAGTGGGACGATTTTCACGAAGTCCGTTCAGCTGCTTGGTTTCGCCGACGATATTGATATTATTGCTCGTAAATTTGAGACGATGGCGGAAACGTACATCCGACTAAAGAGTGAAGCCAGGCGAATCGGATTAGTCATTAATGTGTCGAAGACAAAGTACATGATGGCGAAGGGCTCCAGGGAGGAATCACCGCGCCCGCCACCCCGAATTCATATCGACGGTGATGAAATCGAGGCGGTTGAAGAATTCGTGTACTTGGGCTCACTGGTGACCGACGACAACGACACCAGCAGAGAAATTCAGAGGCGCATTGTGGCAGGAAATCGTGCCTACTTTGGACTCCGCAAAACTCTACGATCGACTAAAGTTCGCCATAACACGAAGTTAACCATCTACAAAACGTTGATTAGACCGGTCGTCCTCTATGGGCACGAAACATGGACCCTACGTGCAGAGGACCAACGCGCCCTTGGAGTTTTCGAACGGAAGGTGTTGCGTACCATCTACGGCGGAGTGCAGATGGAAGACGGGACTTGGAGAAGGCGAATGAACCACGAGCTGCATCAGCTGCTGGGAGAACCAACCATCGTCCATACCGCGAAAATCGGGAGGCTACGGTGGGCGGGTCACGTCATCAGGATGTCGGATAGCAACCCGACTAAAATGGTTCTCGAGAGTCATCCGACCGGTACAAGAAGACGTGGAGCGCAGCGAGCTAGGTGGGTCGACCAAGTGGAGGACGATCTTCGGACCCTACGCAGAGTGCGGAACTGGAGACAAACATCCATGGATCGAGTGGAATGGAGGCGGCTCCTATGTACAGCAGAGGCCACCCCGGCCTTAGCCTGACCGTTCATCCTTATTGTTCTCGGCTACCAGCTGTTTATGTTTTCATAACAAAATCAGCTGGTTTCGCCTGAATCGGGGAAAGAAGGCGAAAATGTGTCATAAATGGTAGGTTAGTACCATATTAGGGCGAGTTCAATTTCGTCGCCAAAGTCTGATTATTCGTAAAAAATACAATATTAGTTTTTCTTGTTTTTTTTTCTGAAATATTTCAATAAATAGTTATTGCATTTCCCGTAGTGCCCC